>NC_142939.1:66905809-66925809 GCF_046866305.1 Octopus bimaculoides
ATGAAGACGCCTGGCTAAGTGGTTATGGTATTCGTCTCACGATCGTCAGGTCATGAGTTCAATTCCCAGCAGCGCGTTGTGTTCTTCAGCAAGACACTTTATTCCCCATTGCCCCAGTCCACTCAGCTGGCAAATACGCGTTATACCTGTATTTCAACGGGGCCAGCCTTGTCACATCTTGTGTCACTCTGAATCTGCATGAGAACTACGTTAAGCTATGCGTGTCTATGGAATACTCAGCCACTTGCATTTTAACTTCACGTGCAGGCTGTTCCATTAGGTCGGATCAACTGGAACCCTCGTCGTCGTAAGCTACGGAGTGCCAGTTATCTTTTGTCTATCCATCTGTCTGTCTGTCGCTTAATTGACTTGTCTACCTAACTCCCTATATATCTATCTATCCATCTATCTACCCATCACTATCTCATTGTCTACGTCACTCTCTCTCTCTCCCTCTGTCCATCTCTATCTATCTGTCTCTATCTATATGCATCAATCTGATATCTATCTAATAGAAATCTTAGATTTTCAGTTTATAAATCACCAACAAATGCAAACACAACCAGATACATCCTAAACCTACAAACAATATAATTCATCATGATTGCTCGGAGAAAATAGAACAAAAAACAGCTCTGAGAATTCCTTGCTATATTTTTACCAAAACATATTTCATTGCAACGAAATTCGTTTTCTGTTGTTATTGAGCGTACAACGCTCATCACACGACTGCAATCTGCAATCTGCAATCTCTTACGTGCGTTTTATCAAGTAGACTGTCATTCTCCCCTCTCACTCTAATGTAATGCATGCATGTATGTGTGAGTGTGTTTTATACAGCACACACATGCTGTTGTAAAATAAATACATGCATAGATAGATAGATAGATAGATAGTTAGTTGTGTACACAGATAAACGTGTGTGTGTGTGTGTATATATATATATATATATATATATATATATATATATATATAAGTGTGTATGTATGTATGCGTGTATTGTATGAATTGCGTCTGCGACCCTCACTTTGCCGTAATCTTTTACGCTGATGCATTTCCAATATTTTTACAATGTTTCACAACATTTTTTTGTTTTTTTTTTCTTCTATTTTGTATTCTTAAGCCACGTGGTAGTCCTTCCTCTCGTTGTTACCGATCCTTGCGATAATGTTGTTTCTCTATTTTCTTTTTCTCTGTCTTTCTTTTCCTCGGCTACAGTCTTCTCCTTGCCATACTTTACCTCCTTCTCCTTCTTCTTCTCTTCCTCCCTCCCCATCGGTCCCACCATGGCTATAATTATTTTCCCATATGAGATCATGGTGGAATGAGTTTTGTGGAACATTCACCAGTAAATTAGTTTATGCAGACTTGAGTTTCTGCCGTACTAGTCTAGCAGAAAGATATACTGCATACGATGAAGACTACGCCGATGACGATGATGGGGGAGACGAGGAGGCGGAAGAGGAGAATGATCATTACGATGAAGCTGATGGGGTTGATGAAGAGAAAAACGAACAAATAACTATAGACAAGTGTGCGTGTGTATATATATATATATATATATATATATAGAGAGAGAGAGAGAGAGAGAGAGAGAGATATATATAAATGAGCATATATATATATATATATATATATACGTATATTTACATGTACATATATACATATATGTATGAATATACCTATATATATATATATATATATATATATATATATATATACATATATATATATGGTTTGTAATGAATAAATGAATAAATAAATAAAATGCCATATTAGACTATTTCCATTGATATGAGAAATACTGTGGATGTTTAAGTGTTCAGAATTCATTTTGTGAAAATGATTAAACCACGAAAGAAGTGCACTAAACATGTCTCCAAGTGTTTTTATAGGTTGCCTGTTAAGCAGCGCGTTGCAAATGTTATTATCTAATTTATTCATGTTTACTCTGATTTATTATACTTTAACTGTGCTCCACGTTGGATTACACCGGTTTATTCCAGTTTGGACCAGTTTGTAATAGTTAGCTACAATATTTGGGTTTGTTAATGTATAAACTCCAGGTGAGTCGGACATTTCGATATGTTTTTTTATCAATCACGCTGAAATCTAAGGCGACGAAATAGGAGGATCGTTAGTGTGTGAAGTTAATTTCTTTGTTGATATTTTGTTGTAGTTCTCTGCATTCTACGTTCGAATCCCGCCGAGGTCCATTTTCCATTTCATTTTTTTTTTTTTTTTTTGGAACAAACGAATGAATGTCGTAAGTGATGAAGAGGCAGAATTCGTGAAGCGTTGGGCGGGATTCCTTTCGGTATCTCTTCTAGTCCAGTGTGTTCTATGTCCAAAATCCCACCATTGTAGGGGAGTAACATCTGCCAGGCTGAATAAGAAACGGCAAAACAAAAAGCAAATGAACTCAGAAGAATTTAGATCCTAATCGATTAGGAATAACCTAAGGTGATCGATAGATGACAATGAAAGTGACGATGACGACGACGACGAAGACGATGGTGACGGCAGTGATGATGACGACGATGGAGACGATGACGATGTTGAAGACGGAGATGACGGTTTATGATGGTGAAGACGATGACGGAGAAGGATGAGATCGATGATGATGATGATGATGATGACGACGACGAGGATGATGATGATGGTGATGATGATGATAACGACGATGATGTAAAAGAAAGAAAAGACGCAATGAACGGTGTATTCTTGGGCATACAAAAGGTGGGAAGGTCACAGTTGGAATGTCAGCGATCATTGCAACTACAGAACACCGGTAATATAACATACTAAGACAATACAGTGCAGCTTAGCATACCTTATGTAAAGGAATTGGAAGAGAGTGAGAGGGAGAGAGAGAGAGAGAGAGAGAGAGAGAGAGAGAGAGAGAGAGAGAGAGAAGGGAGAGAAAGACAAAGGCATGAAGAGAGAGTAAGATGAATATGAAAGAAAAGAGAGAGAAATAAAGAAATATATTTCAATGTATTTTATAGAAAATGATGTTTGAAAATGTCAGCAGTAAAATATATACATACATATATATATATATATATATATATATATATATATATATATATATATATATATATATATATATATATATATATATATATATATATATATATATATATATATATATATATATATATATATAATACAAAGAATATATATACATGTATACACACATATATGTACATACTTACATCTACATGTGTATATACATGCATATCAGGGTACAGGACGTTAGAACAATAAACTACAGACAACGGAACGAACACATAGGAAAACGGAAAGCCACTTGGAATATCCCTTCATCAGCTGTCTCTATTCTATCTAGACGTTTCGAAGACAAGACAGAACGTACTCTAGAATAGTCTCTTCCTGAGTAGTGGATCAACCCACTACACAGAGGATTCCAAGGTGGCAAACACAAACCAAGACAGGAAAAAATGGACAGTGAAAACAACATTCAAAAGCCGTACGGCCATTACACACAAGCTTAGTATCAACACAGATTAAGGCACACACAGATATGCATACTCACAGCAACACACATGCGCATGCGTGTGTGTGTGTGTGTGTGTTTATCATATCAAAAGATCAGAGTCGACTCGAGATTTACCCAGCGGCTCATTATAACTTTTCACAGGTCAAACCTTGCTATCTTCATTAAAATAAGAATGACATATTGGAGAATATCGTCGTACTCCTCTCACAAGTTAGGGTGGTCATTATGTGGAATGCTTGAGATCATCACAGGTCCGTTCAATCAGGCCTGACCTAGGGTTAAGCAGCAACGGCCACATACTTATATGCGCCTATGCACGAGTACACATTTATGTGTGGAGGTGGGGTGCATGGCTTAGTGGTTAGTGTGTTGGACTCATGATCGTAAGATTGTGGTTTCAATCCCTGGACTGAGTGACGGGTTGTATTCGTGAGCAAAACACTACATTTCACGTTGCTCCTGTCCACTCAGCTGGCAAAAAGAGTCATCCTGCGATTTATCAGCGTCCTATCCAGAGCAGGGGGATATATGCGCACACGCATACATTCATATATATTATGCACACATGTACATATACGTGTGTGTGTGTGTGTTTGTGTGTTGCAAAGACCAAGAGCTTTATGGCATTGTATATAATTCAGAAGATACAGCTGAATAGCTGTTGCTTAAAAATGTTAAATTTAAGTTCAAATTACGTAAGTTATGTCAATGTTTTATGTTTCCGAGATTCTCAAGTAATCCAAGAATTAAATGGAAATGTTCTTAAAGTTTAAACGTACTGGAATAATACAAGATTTAACTAGAAATAATCTCGTAGATATCTATACAGAGAGATTAGGATATCAAAACCGCTGGATTTTGCTCGTTAAGAATATAAGACCTTTTTCAAAATTATATTTCATCCAGAGATAGAGATAACAAGCGATATACAACCATAGCGATTTTAAGAGCATTAGTCGCTTTCGTTAATGCTGTGCGGGTAGAAAGGATGTATATGCAGGCAGAAATATATATATATATATATATATATATATATATATATATATATATATATATATATATATATATATATATATATTTATGTGTGTGTGTGTGTGTCTGTGTGTGTGTGTGTGTATTCTCATCCAAATAGGAAACAAGTACCAACACTTCCATATGGCAATCTTAAACAATTGTGAAGATCTCTTCACGTGAAACCATTGGTTATCTTGTGAACCCACAAATAAAGTACGTGCGCGCGCATATATATTATTGGCATACATAAATATATACAAATATAAATAATATGGAGGTAAACTGTTACAGTAAACTGAAGGATCACACTATACATTTTAGTACAATATATATTTATTGACTTTTAGAATGAAAAAGTTGACAGTGAATTCGAAGTGTCAGTTTCCTCGTGATCTTTAGAGCGTGATGGCGGAAAGCAAACCAAAACTTCGAAGTCGACCTTTCTTCTTTGTCAAATTTAATTGTATGTAGCCGTATATGTATAAACATATATGTGTCTCCTATGAAAAGATCTGGCTTCTGTTTCTAGTAAATCAAGTGACCACCTATATGGTATCTAGTTATCTCATGCAAATACGAAGAGACTTACAGACAAACGGTTGTAGGTAGAGAAAGAGAAAGAAGGCGAAGGAGAGAGGTGTATGAAGCGGTAGAATGTAGAGACATTGTTTGCAAACCAAACAACAATTGTAATTACGATATCTTCATAAGCTTGTAACACAGAGGAAAGGTATTAAAATATGTTACGTCACGTGGCTTTTATCTACCAGTGTTTTTTTTTTTTGTTATCTTAAAAATCTAATGTTTACATAATTAAACCATTAATTGATAATTAAAGCTAGTACGATCAAAGAACACATTTAGAAACAAATATTTCTGAAATGTGCATGACCAGAAACGTAATTACCGTGTATATATATGTACATATATATATATATATATATATATATATATATATATATATATATACATATATATATATATATATATATATATATATATATATATATATATATATATATATATATATATATATATATATATATATATATATATATATATATATATATGTACATATACATATATATATACATATATATAAATATATATATATGTATGTGTGTATATATATATATATATATATATATATATATATATATATATATATATATATATATATATATATACATATATATATATATATTTCTATACATAGACATGTATCTTTATATATATAAACATTTATATATATATATATATATATATATATATATATATATATATATATATATATATATATATATATATATATATATATACATATAATATATGTGTGTATGTATATAGAGAGAGGCAGAGGAGGAGTGAGCGAGAGAGAGAAAGTTGGGAGGTGAAAGAGGGAGAAAGAAGAAAAAGTAACATTGATTATTTTTGATTTGAAATTTTTATTCCACTTAAAAAAAATAAAGAGGGTTTCTACATTAAATTTCCAACTAAATTTTATCATGGTGCATATTTATTCTGTCGTTTGTTAATTTATGTAAACGAGTGCATTTATTTTAGGAGAAATGAATTTATTAAGTTACCAGCTGGGGCAGGAACAAACAAGAATCAATTAATTATATGGAAGGGTGTTTCTTAATGCTAGATGTTTGAAAAATGGAGCATTTCTATCATAAAATAACAGTAGAATACGGAAGTGACCATGTTATTTGATAGGATTGAGGTTCGGTCTAAAACCATGGCCAGGAAGGAATCAGTTGACGCTTCCACACTCACCAGTTCACTGTAAATCTTATCTTAAGTTGTTTCGTCCTGACCAACAAATCACTTTGACCCTTTCTGACAAATCCGTCACCTTCTTAAGTATCTCCACCCTAACTCCATCTTTCCACCTTCGTCCACTGCAACTGACGAGGTTAAAGCGGCTGTGAAGAAGTGTATACCACAATGTGTGTGTGTGTGTGTGTGTCATCACCGCTTAATAATCGGTGTTGGTGTGTTTACCTCTCCCGTAACTTAGCGGTTCAGCATAAGAGAGCAATAGACTAAAGACCAAGATTAAATAAATAAGTACTGGGGTCGATTCGATCAACTAAAAATTCTTCAAGGCGGTGCCCCAGCCTGGCCACAGTGTAATGTCTGAAACAAGTGCAAGAGAAAAAGCAAGAGTTGAATTCTACGATGGCGTAAATTCTACGCTTGAGAGGGAAACGATGTTATGAAACGTGTTTGGAGAGAACCAGCGAAAACGTTGTCCAACCGAGATTTATAACTTGAACGACCTTCGTCAGTGAATAAAAAAATTAGACTTACTTTCGGATTACTTTCCATAACAAAATAACCTTCGTACATTTATGCATACGAACATATGTATTTATAAATAATATACACACACAGACAGATATATATTTGTATACACGCAAAAAGTACTTATGAATATACGTTTATATGTGTATCTTTCAATGAATGTATGCCCATCTTTGTGTGTCTGTCTGTCTCTTCTGTCTGTCTGTCTGTACGCATGTTCGTGTGTGTGTGTGTGTGTGTGTGTGTGTGTGTGTGTGTGTGTGTGTGTGTGTGTGTGTACTTTCTCTTCTTTCAGTTACTCTACAAAGACATCAACATGCGATGTTCTCATATATCAAAGAATACCATTAAACATAATGCTGTTTTTTTTTTTTCCATATACACATTTCACAATATTAAAAGAATATATGAGAATTTCTTGTTTCTGATCGCTCTAGCGATGTCAGTCAGCCAGCGATCGGTATTGATGCCAGTACATATCTCTCTACCGTTCCTTTTGATATTGGTATCGCTTCTGCTTTTTGTTTTCTGCCTATTCTTAACCAATACATATTTAGACATCACTAGAGTACATTCAGATATTCTTTGAATATTTCCACACACATATAACTATGAATATATAGTCATCTCTATATACGCACCCACAAATATGTATGCATTTAATATATAAAGTATATAGTACAGAAGTATATATATGTGTCATTATAACACGTGTGTGTACATATATATATGTATGTGTATATGTATCTGTGTATACATATATATACATATATATATGTATGTATATGTATATATATATACATATATATATATATACATATATATATACGTATATATACATATATATATACATATATATATATATACATATATATATATATACATATATATATATACGTATATATACATATATATATACATATATATACATATATATATGTACATGTCTATGTGTATATATAGACATATACATCTCTATATATACATAGATAAGTATATTTACATAAATATGTATATATATGTATGTATTAAATATATGTGTTTTTATGTATATATATATATATATATATATATATATATATATATATATATATATATATATATATATATATACTTACATACATACATATGTAGATACACATAGTGAAAGTAGTGGTTTTCTGATTGCAGCCCTCCCATGAAATCCGGTTTTGTGCAGTTCCCAGCGAACAGTTTTTATGGAAACTGGGTTCTCGAGGTGTTCATTAAGCTCTGCAGCAATTTTGGAAGCTGTACTTTTGTGATTCTTTCTAACAATTCACGTAAGAGTCCAACGTCCCTATCTGAATGTTTTGGTTTTTTTCCGGAGTTTTGTTTCGACGAGGAGGTTTTTATCTCTTTCTCAAAGGCTGTCATTACTTTCAAGACAGTACTTCTTGATACACCAAACATTTCAGATATTTTCGTTACGCTAGCGCTTGCTGTACGAGCACCAACATTTTGATCTCTTTGAAAATCCGATAGATGTGTCATTTTAATGAATTTTAATTACCTTTTTCTGATGATATTTGAACACAAACTGCAATTTTAGCAAGACATATCAAGCAAAACTAATAATAAATCAAAAAACATAAAAAAAGACAAGCTTTTGGTGGTTTTATAGATATCTCAAAATTATGATGTTATGACGCTAGGTGTTTCCATTATTTTGTCCAACCCCCCTGTACATATATAAACAATCTTCTTTCAGTTTCCATCTACCAAATCATCTCACCAGGTTTTGATCGGCCTGGGGCTAGAGTAGATCGAAGCGTCTGTATTTTTATTCTATCTTCTTACAACCATTGTCTAGTTTTGGTCTTTAAAAAAGAAGCGACAGCAAATAATCTCCTGATTATGTTAGAAATTGCAAGAAATCCGTCTAATATTGCGTTTCTTCTGAAATCTAAACAAGAAATATATGGTGGACACAGAAAACGTGTGTAAACAGCAGCAGACAGCCGTAAATATAATTGTATATGGACATCGTTAATGCCCAAACTAAACTGTTTACTCAACTAAACTGACAAAACAAAACTAACTTGTCGACATGTTGCTTTCTATGGGAGATAATCCAATCATATTATGGCTCAGCAACTTTCCGAATCACGTGATAACTAACCTGATCAACTCACAGGATAATCGAACCGATCAGTTTATCAGTTTGTCAATCAATTTGGCATTTGTTTGTTTGTTGTTGTTGATTTTTTTCTTCTTTCTCTTCTTGTTAATGATGTTCTTATCGTTATTATTATTATTCATTTCTGTGTCGCCGTTTGTCATCGGCGCCGTTGTTGCTGCTATTGTTTTCCTTCTTTTGTTGTTTGTTGTAGTTGTTGCCGTCGTCACCGTCGTCGTTGGTAACAAACGATCGATTCTCAATAAATTACATTATTCACACAGACATTCTTTACATGTCCGTCACGCTTAACAACAACAACAAAAATTATTTTGTATCGGCTAACGATTAGCAGCTTATGAAATATGGGGACTAAATTGTGATGGTGATGAGGAGGAGGATGAGGATGATGATGATAACGACGATGATTAATTATTTAAAGTCGCCAAAAACAGATGAAATTGTCCCAGAGCTAGGCAGAAACTTAGTGAAAAAAGAAAACTCATAATAAATTCCCACCCAGCTCGAAAGACAAAAAACGACCTACCCTGACAACTTCCTTTTTGTTCTTTTTTCTTTCAATTAACTGAGCCAAAAGCTCGAGTCCTTGCTTTCTGGAAGCAACAGACCAACTAGCGATGCACAAGCCGAAGTAAACAAGCTACTTACCACACAGCCACTCCTATATGTATGTATGTATATATATATATATATATATATATATATATATATATATATATATATATATATATACATACATGTATACATATACATATATATATATATATATATATATATATATAAAGTTATATGCATGTGGGAATTTATAGGTGAGTGTGTGTGCGTGTGCATGTGTGTGTGTACATATGTCTTCTTTTGCGTCGCGTACCATATCTACATTCACAAATGCATTCACACACACTCAAACAGACACAGACACACAGACACACGTGCGCGGACAAATGGCTAAGACAGAAGCTTGCACACAACGCCTACAAATCCAATTTACTAAGATTATTTGTATAATTATTTTATTCTTTTTTTATTTTTCAGGGGAATTTATTCTTGTACAAGAAGTTTACCATTCTTTGAATAAACGTAAGTAGAAATTTAGAACATTTATGAATATTTTGTAGGAAAAAAAAACGTGAAACCTCGTCCGTATTTGATATAAACTCCTATATAGTTTCTTATACACCCACCATATCGTTATGCGCCCTTATATTGTAATACAGCCTCATTTTGTTATACACCCTCATACCACAATTTTGACTGAACCCTTGGCCTCATTTCTGAGTGAACCGCCTGCCCCAGCGCCACACACTTATTTTACAAAAACATGGAAATAAATCGTGGGTAATATCCTGCGTTAAGAAATGAAGGAAGTGAATACAAAACAGCATAATGGAGTTTGTATTTGACAAAAAAAAGCATAATTTTCTATAGAAAAGAAAAACAACCCCACTGATAGTGCACGGACTATTTTTATCACTTTCCAGGGGACCCTGGAGCCGATTACGATACAGAATACCTATCACAACACCTCAGGAAATAGATACTTATAACTTTGTTTTTCACGTATTTCATTTCTATAGTTTATATCTAAAGATAATTCGTCACTCACTTAGCGCTAACAGCCTTGGTTATTCTTATAATGTACAACATAGTGAGATGTACCAAATCGTACGATGTCTGCAACCGTAAATTAAATTATGAATTCAGGACTAAAAATGATGGTGTATTGGGTACTATAAAAAGAGTATCTGACATTATATAAGGGCATCAAACACTACGTGTATACTTTATAAATATGAATTTAGGACAGTACTGAAGGAGGTCAAGAAACGTTCGTGGTCCGTCGGCTTCTTGTTAACTCTTACTTGTCATTAGAGATGATTGAAATATTAAATGCAATGTTAGAACTGTTTTATTTCACTTCAAGTTTTGAAATGTCCGTCGTAAAGTTATGAAAGAGAGAAACTCACGTTCCTACCTCCTTTACAAACGTTCACTGTTCGCCATTCTCTGCAAAAGCATTGTTACGGAGATGAAAAGTATAATTAGGATACTGATATCCTAGACACTATATATCAACTGTGAAATTATGCCACTGTTACAGTGATGGGCGGAAATTGCTTAATAGACAACATAAGCCAAGTGGAAAACGAACGCAAGTACACACGCATACACACACATATTGACATAGATATACACATACACATACATGGCTACATATAACCACGTTCACATCGCCCTGCGGCTGTGCTCTTATTCAGATTTCATATCATCAATCGTTTTAAAGTCAGTCAAACACAAAATTCCTCTTTTATTCAAAGTCAGAATTTCAAAGAAGTTTTACAAAAAAAGAAAAAAGATTTAAAAAATATAAACAATTACGAAATAAATGTGAAAAGAAAAGAAAAAGAAACAGAAGAAGAAAAAAATAATTTCTTTCATCGATTAAAAAAATCAGTGATTTTAAATGAATATCGATCTAGCAAATAATGTTGCGACATTTTACAATGTTTTGTGGCAAGAATTTTATTGTAAAAAGATTGTAGGTTTGGCAGAGTTAAGAGATGACTAAAATATTGTTTTTGTGGCAATTTTTAAGGCGAAAAGAAAAAACTGAGATTCTTGGAGCCGTTCAAGATTATGTACACGTGTGTGCGTGTGTGTGTGTGTGTGTGTCTGTCTGTCTGTCTGTGTTGTGTTTTGCTGTAATGTAAAATTATTGAGATGCACTTGCATAGCAAGTGACCTGATCTGTGATCATGTGCTGGAACGAAAACAGTTGCAGTGTGGAAGGTCTTTATAAGCTATTTAAAACACACAAAATCCGTTAGATTCACTTCAATATTAAATTTAATTTGCCAAAATATTTTCGCTGCTTTGGGACCACAAAATTCCGTGCTGCATTTGTCAGTGAACAGGTCGCGGTCTCAAAGCGATGAAAATATTTTGGCAAATTAAATTTAAATGTTGAAGTGAATCTAACGGATTTTGTGTGTTTAAGACTTAATCAGAGTAACAAAGGACGTGACTCTGATATTTTGAGAGTCTCGACGATTTGTGGGTGGAAAGGATAAAATAAATTCTCCGACCAGCCACATGGCTCAAATGATTTCAACAGACTGGGGCACTGCGAAAGGGATCTAACGACCAGCTCCTAGTGTGAAACGGTGTGACGTATAAAATTTACACTCATCAGAATTATAAAGTTTCTTCGGCAGGTTCCTTACAGTTTCCGTCAACAAAATTCCACTCCCGTAGCTTTTGTCAGTCTGAGACCACAACATACGTGCCAACATACGTGTGCTGGAGGATCGATCCTGAAGTTGCATAGTTGCATGAGAAACTTCTGAAGCACACATACATGCCTGCACCTAAAATTAAATAGAGTTCAGCTGAGTATCGAATCTGTTTCAAGACTGAGTTAGACGAATGTAAAATAATTGTTAGTATTAAGAATTCTTAACTTTGGTACGCGAAGACAAATCTGTTTTCTCCTGAATCGACCCAGCAGTCGATTTCCTTGTTTGTAAAGTAAATGTATTATTTTCCACTTCAAAAATTTATCATTACACAATTGTGAAACTTTGAAAAAGAAATGAGAAAAAAATTCCGTATCACGAATAAAGATGACTTACTGAAATTTATAATTTACTATTTTGTTTATGTATGCGGTATTTCTGGTTGAGATATTTCACTGAAATGTTACGCAAATTTAGTGAACAAATTTACTGTCAAACAAATTTCCCTCTGACATTCATCGCCAGTTACAAACAAAACTAACATACGCAAACATATTTTCAAATGTGATAGCTTTTATGTGGTTGCATGAGATGCTAAAAGTAACAACTAAGTTTCTTTCAAATTGACCTAAAAAGCACATCACAGTGGGGAAAATAGAATCTTAATCGGGAATGTTGTTGATGGAAAAGTCATTTAAGTAAATGTAAATATTTAACAACGTAAATAATTAGTCTGAAGTATAATGAAACAAAATATATTTAAAATAAAGATTTTTAATTAAACAACATTAAAAGATTATTTATTAAGCCTTCACTAAGACAGCATAAATTTGTATATTTTATCCAATTAAAAAGCTTCTAAACATGTTTTTTTTACGATTAAATTAGAAATAAACTTAATAAGTTTCTAATTCTTTCAAATGCTGTTTGGATTTTAGCTAAATACATCTTATATTCAAGATAACCTTTTAAATAAAGAATTTAAATTTAAAACTTTATCATTTTCCGTTATCCAAGCCACGAGAATCTACTTTATGTTAGTAACATATTAAGTGTAAAATATAACAAAATATAATAAACGAAAACAGCTACAAACAATCAAAGAATTACGTGTAAAAATGTGGGAGTCTAATCAACACCCTGCTTATTCCTACTTTGTATTATCCACCCGATATAACAAACCGTCCATATTTTCAAATGGAAATCAGTTCTAACTCATGATGTTCCGCCATCGCGGCGCCACTAAATATTTCTGCATTAAAACCAATGTCTTCATTCCCCCAGCATCGTACGCTAACTAAACTAATTCTCCTCTCTCTCCTCAAAAGCAGCAAAGCTACCCACTACAACCCCTCCCTGCCCACCGGAGTCACGCCTCATTGCTTTCGTGCCCCTCTTGATTTCACAATCCATCAATAATCAAATGCAATTTGGAGGGGGAAATAAAAAAAGCAAAACGATTTACATTTGTTTCTGTCGGTTAATTTGTAGTTAATTTATAGTTTCCTCATTAATGAAATTAAAGGTTGATGGAGTGAATGGATTAAAATTACATGTTCACACGAACACACATACATATGTGCGTGTCTATATATATATATATATATATATATATATATATATATATATATATATATATATATATATATATATATATATATATATATATATATATATTCCTTTGCGTAGGGAGTATACTCATATTCGTGTGTATAGGTTTTATGTGTGTGTATTCATATGTCCGAAATTATATGCTTATGCATTCATGTGCGCGTGAATTAATGAGTGTAGATATTCATAAATGTAAATCTATGTGTTCAGAAATGTGTGCAATGATCCATTCATAGACATTCGTGTCTATATACTCAAGTATGTACATATTTCTATGTATGTGTTTTCCTATGTGTACGGATTCAAATGTGTGTATGCATGTATTTGTGTATGTATGTGTGTATATTCAGTCACACACGAACATACATGCACATACACATGGCAAGATTTAGCCGCACATCTTTACAATCACACACAGAAATGTTCAGCACACTCCACAATTTCTATTTCACTACCATTCAGAAAAATCTTTCAATAATAAACTATTCAAGAGATTTCCAGGATGTAGATGTAGATATTGTGATGTTCATTCCACTTCCTGTAGGTAAAATCGTATGATTTAAACCGATTGGGTAAAGCAAAAATTAACCATATTGCTGTGTTGAATCATTACACAACAGGTAGCGCATGGCGTCCTACAAAGTTCTATTTTCTCTTCAGCGCTATTCTACGCTTTATAAATAGTTATCACACGTAATTATTACTATACACCCTTACTACAGTCTTATGTTGGAAGTGATTTTTGAATATTAATGCTGATATATTATTGCTATATAAATACAGTTACTGAATAACTGCGGAAGTCTGAAAGTAATTCATTGTTCGGATGGCTACATCCAATTAGACTATCATTGAATGCAAACAAATACTAACGTATTATATTCCAATACGCCACAGAAACCAGTTCCTAAAATATGATACGCATTTCAAATAATACATACATACATATATACATGTGTGTGTGTATGTGTGTGTGTGTGTGTATAATCGGATGTTATGAAATAAAAAAAGTCACCTAAGCATTTAATTAAACAGGTATAAAGCGATTATTTTTACTTCGTGTTGAAAACTCTCTGCCTATCTATGTTTGTCTTGTATTTATATTAAATTGGTAACAGTGGAATATAAACAGACTAACTGAAAATTAATTGGAACATTTTGGTAAAATATAAAGTAGTTTGCTGAGAGTAAAAACTCTGAGAGTATAACATATGATGACCACGCATGCGTTAAATGAACTCAACATTACATTTCAATATAAGCATCACGGTTTAACTTGTGAAGTTATCCGAGTCCAGAAAAACACTTTTTATTGGGTCCATGGTTTGCCGTAAAACAAGATTTATACAGAATTGCGAGTGAGTGGTAAACAAATAGACCAAGAGAGGCCAAAGGGACGACGCTGTCATTCTCTCTCTCTCTCTCTCTCTCTCTCTCTCTCTCTATCTATCTATCTAACTATCGATCGATCTATCTACCTCTCTGTCTCTACTTCTCTCTCTCTCTTTCTCTCCTGTTTCTCTCCCTCCCCTCTTTCTCTCTCTCTCTCTCTCATTCTGTCTTTGTATACACTCACACACATAATTCTTAAGTTGTCTCCACAGATTAGGGACTTGAAGTAAACCTCGAGAGGAGAATCCACTTTGTACAAGTCACCAACGAATATTTTCCCCCCAAATAGCCATAGCAGTGATTGGCTATGCTAACCATAATGAAGAACCGGAAGCATGTTGTTTCCCAACCACATAGTTCCGGGATCGATCCCACTGCGTAGAACACCGATACACACACACACACACACACACATATATATATATATATATAATTTTATTTATTTATTTTTTTTATATAGTTTCAGCTTAGAGCTGCGGCCATGCTGATATATATTATATATATATATATATTTATATATTGTTGACGTTATAAGAATTTTATAAATATCCGAGAGAACGTGAAATAATTGCTTCTGTTTTTTATTTTTTTTTTTTATTTGAACTCTCGATTCACACAACAAAGTTATAAATAATAACAAATAAATATTAGTTTAAAAAACCCTGTTGAATAGAAAAAAAATCTCTACTTTTGTCATTCCTGCTATCGTCTCCTTACAGGCTGGGAAACCTTTAAAGCGCACACTGGCGTATCCTTTTTTTCTCTAGAGAAAACCATTAAAGACACATAAATCAATTTGTATCACTTACGCTTCTAATAGTGTTGAGAAAACTACGAACGACACTCAATCACATTCTCTCTGTCCCGTAAATGGTAGAGCTTGCGCTAATGTAAAAAGAGAGATTATCTTTTATAATTTTCCACAAAGTCCCAACATCATGAATTATGAGAGAAGGGCAACGTGGAATGGCGATAGTATAGCAGTGTTTAACTAATTGAGTGAATCTGGTTTTCATCGAGGTTTGGAACTGTGAAATGGAGGCACCTCTTCGTTTGATTCTTTGATTTGTTTCTGAACGATGATTGCATGAAACAAAAATCGATATTATTGATTGTTTGAGGGCTGTGATCTGGCAGAATCGTTAGCACACCGAGCCAAATGCTTGGCGGCATATCGCCCGTCTTTAATTTCTGAGTTCAAATTCCGTTGTGGTCCACTTTGCCTTTCATCCTTTCGGGGTCATTAAAATAAGTACCAGTTAAGCACTGGGGTCGGTGTAATTGACTTACCCCCTCCCTTGAAATTGCTGGCCTTGTGCCAAAATTTGAAACCTGTATTATTAATTATATGAGATCCTTAATGACCATCGATACACGAAATAATTTATTCTAATTTACTTCCTTATATTCCGGGTTCAAACTTCGTTAGTGACAGCTCTGAGCTTTATAACATTTCGATGGAGGTACTATTCCTCAAATCAATTCTTTTGACATTTTCCCGGTAAATTTTATCTTTCTATCAAGAGGAATCAATATTTTTGTTGTTGCCTGATCAAATTAGATTAGATATTCTTAATTAGTTGCAGACCTTTTGGCACCTTTACTTTGATTGGTATCTCACCTGATAGGAATTTTGTAGAAAACCAAAATAGCAACAAAAAGGGGAGAGAAAATAAGAGAATAAAAAGTAGGACGTTTTGATGATAAGAATTCGTGACCAGAAGAACAGAATGTCATCTTATTCTTGTTCAACATTCCGCTTGTGTGTTTCATTAACAAGTTGAGATGATAATCAATAGACTATACGTGTTCAATATATTTATTAAGTGTCTGTGAGGGTAGGCATGTGTGTATATATATTTGTGCGTGTGTGTGTGTGTGTGTGTGTGTGTGTGTGTGTGTGTGTGTGTGTGTGTGCGTGTGCGTGCGCTTAGCTATGCGCAACTTGTTATATATCTATTTATAATTGAATTTGACTGATTATCAAAGTGTGTGTAACTGATTGAAAATGTAGTGCATATGTATGAGTGTATATGTATGTGTGTATATGTATGTATGTGTGTACGTAATATAGGCCACGTAATGCACCAGCGTGTGTGGTTTTGCAGAAATGTGTATGTTAACGCTTGTTTCGAATATAGAGAAATTACTTCGTTACTAAAAACAAATATATGCATTCATATACTCACAAGCAGGTGTGTGTGGTGGAAGAGGCACGAGGGGGGGTAATGATCCGGGGAACTATTCAATACGAATATAAGATGAAAGTAGTTTATTTAAACCGATCAAATGATCTGCTATTCTGCATTTTCCACGGTGTGCAAGCGCTTCTTCAAACAAAGCAGACTGGGTCCATTTTGATTTTCTTTGCATCTATCGAATTAACTAAATATATGTCTGCAATAATGTGTGTGTGTGTGTGTGTGTGTGCGGTGTGTGTGTGTGCGTGTGTGTGTGTGCATAAATAAACATACATACACACACACACACACACATGCACATATACACATATATATATATATATACATGTATATATATATATATATGTGTGTGTGTGTGTGTGTGTGTGTGTGTGTGTGTGTGTGTGTGTGTGTGTGTGTGTGTATGTATATATATATATATATATATTCATATATATCTATATATGTATATATATAATATAATAAGTCACAATTATTCGGTTGCCATAATAAAACTCCGAGTTTCGGATGTTGGGGCGGAAACCTGCACTGGCATCTCTTCAGTTATCGAATTTCGATTGCCTCGATAACTGACGTTATAACTATGTGTTTAAATGTACACTGTATTTGTATAAGATTATATATATTTATATAAGGTCATTACAATACAAGAATGCCTCACGTTAAACTACCATAATAAACACGTTTTTACCGAACGCGAGGAAATGCAACTCTCAAAATTTAGATAGATAGATAGATAGATAGATAGATAGATAGATAGATAGATAGATAGATAGATAAGCGTGTGTGTGTGTGATATACATAATATAGATGTACACGTATATATGTTTGTGTTTATGTATATATTTGTGCGTATAGATGTATGTGTATATATGAGTGTCCGTATATGTATGTGAGCAGGTAAGGGTGTAAGCCACGTGATTCTACGTGCATGCGTATATACGATGCGACCATTGTAGTCTAGTTAATATTCCCATCACGAAACTATAATGTAATATCTCTAGATCAGACTGTATTATTAAATTGATGACGATATACGTGGGCGGTGAGGGACGACAGTACGTCCCTGCATAATTATTGTTCCACATTAAATCTATCAATTTCTGCCACTTTGCATCTGTGTGAGTTTGTGTGTGAAGTGAGTGTACATTTGTCTCCCTACGTTGACGTCATACGTCCAAAACTATGCACAAGCATACACACTGATGAATGACATATATACAATTTCTTAGACTATATACACACGTATTTACACATAACGTATAGAATTTCACACTCGTCTGTTTACATTTATTACTTATACTGCATCGATCATATATAATTTAGTATATACATACATTTACAAATACCCACATGCCGTGTATATGTGTGCGTATATAAACGCGTGTGTGTGTAGGTGTGGGTGTATCTTTGTGAGTGTGTGTATGTGTGTCTGTAGGTGCGTATTTGTTTGTGTTGCTTTTTAAAGTTTTTAGTTTTCTTCCAATTTGTTTCAGCCATTAAAGTAAAGATCATGCTGGAGCACTTAGATGTTGAATTTTCTCTGACTTTTTCTTTTGTTTTCTTTTTTGTCGATATTCAATATGTCGAAACTGCCAATGCGTTCCGTAGTGTACGTGGCACTTTTGTTCAGCAGACCAACCAGAGAGAGAGAGAGATACATATACACACACACACACACACACACACACACACACACACACACACACACACACACATATATATATATATATATATATATATATATATATACGTGTGGAGTGACTCTGTGTGTGTGTGTGTGTGTGTGTGTGTGTGTGTATTGGACGTGTCAAATGAAATTTTAGGTCATGTTTCACAAACGGTTTTGGAAACTGCCCTACAATGCCAGACTCTGTGAGATTTGAGGGGTTGAGATTTTGGTTAATGAAATTTTGCAGCTTGAAAAATAAGAGTAAAACTCAGGCAAATTCTGCTTCTTTCTTCATGTTCTTGGTATTTATTTCACACACACACACACACACACACACACACACACACGCGCACACACACATATTACAGCTAGTCTTCATTAAGGTAAACCTATCACTGTCCATAGCTATTTTGGAGAAAATATTCACTCGTGGCCTGTATTAGCCCGGCTTCTCCCTGCGAGGTGTATTTTAAAGTCCTTAGATCTTGATGTTTGTTCGTTATACGCCCAATGATTTCTCTGTAGCCGAATGTGCAACATTTTCCACATGACTAAACAACCACTCTAGAAATTAATGGACACCAATCTACTTTAATTGACTTACCATTCTCTGTGAAGTAATTCCTAACAATATTCCTGGTCTTTGATTAACACTTTCCATTTTTACTAAATGTAAGGTTTAGCCGAAACACGCTCAATTATATACGCATAGATAGATAGATAGATAGATAGATAGATAGATAGATAGATAGATAGATAGATAGATAGATAGATAGATAGATAGATAGATAGATATTCGTATACATATGTATACACACTTATATATATATATGCTACACGCACACATATATATATATATACATACATACAACGATATATATATGTG
>NC_142939.1:66933309-66948309 GCF_046866305.1 Octopus bimaculoides
GTACCGCTTTTTAAAAGTGCAGTATGAATTGTATTGCGTTGTTTTTTATTTGTTATTTTAGTTTTATTTATATGTTTATTAATTCTTTTTTTTTTCATGCCGATTCAGAATCCTTCAATCAAAATCGGTTTTTCAAAGTTACGTAGTTCAGCGAATCACTTTGTTAAGAATTTGCTCTGTCATTACTGAGTAGAAAGATTTGTAGATCTTTCTGCATATAAATTGTGAAGCAAAGAACACACACATACATGTATATATACATATATACACACATATTGGTACAGGGTTGTTTATGGATAATGTGGGGAAGACTGGTTTGGAGCTTCATCAAAATCATGGGATGCTATAAATAGATTCATTGAATAACCTGAGATTATTATCGAGTATTTTAATAAACATCTACATTGCAGTATTCTTAATTAATATACATAAAACTTAATGAAAACATCAAAAGATGGACAAAAGGTCGCTTTTCTCAACCTGATGGACCCCTCTGTGACATCCATCCACCCCGGGTATAAATTCTGGATACAACCTCACCATATATTTAGTTCCTACATCCCATCCCAGTGATTACTGTAGATTATTTATAATCTCTGCTATAGATTAACTATGCTCTCTAGAATAGCGGTCTTTTTTTTTTTAATTTATCTTGCCTCATTCAATAGTACGTACTGAATGACAATGCTTAAAAATAAAGATTCTATTTCTTTGTGTAGCAAGAAATATTCCATTTATTGCTAAATGTTAGTTTTGCTCTTATTCACAAAATATTGAGCCTGTCATAAGTGTCAGATAAAAGCAGGCTACGACGATTCATATGTTGAATATGTATTTATATCTATAATAATCAAAGAAGAAGAAAACTTCAATGTGTTGTTTGTGGCACAGATTTGTCAAATGATTCTATGAAACCCACGAAGTTAAAGAAACAGTTTCAGAATGTTCATTCTCAACAGAAGAACTAGGACAAAAGCTATTTGAAAGTCACGAGCTTGATCTCAAAAAGGAGATAGAAGCATTCTAAGAAATTAGCCAAAAGATTGAAACTTCGCATATCGTGGCATTGGAGATAGAAAAGTAGAGAAAACTGCATACAACAGGCAAAAGTTGAATCAAAATTCCTGCTTTCAAAGTGATGGAAATTTTATTGGGAAATGGATTAGAGACAAAACAAAAACTAAACTTGCAGTAGTTTCATTGTCGAACATGGAGTAAAGAAGGATCGGTGCCAAATCCTTCGACTTCAGGGATCGAATTATAACAAAAGATTAAACCTGAAACTTTTGGGTTATTTTCAATCATTTTCATGAATCGACTGATGTATTACCGTATTCACAGTTCCTCGTGTTTGTTCAATCAAGTTCATTTGATTGATGTGTTCTTCTATTGGAGGAAGTACCAAAGCCTCACATATTTTGGAGAAGATTTCATTTCTCATAGAATCATACACTCCTTTGTGTAATAAGGTCTGTTGATGCCATATAAGGAGAGCAACAATTTTTTCGGAAAGGAAATCAAGATTTCATGTTTGTATGAAATCTGCGAGTTCCAGAACTGAAAGATATTCCGGTTTATCCACTGATCTCCCAAACACTTCTAGTTGTTCCATTAACCCTTTAGGGTACTCTGTCGCCCTCTACTCACTACTCTTTGTTAAGTTAGCTCTGATTAAAAACAATTTACCTATTGTTTATTTCGTTTTATCTTCTATACATTTAAATAACACAAAAATGCGTTATAGGTAATTCACGATAACTTTTTCTCTTTCTTTTTAGTTTGTATATAAATATACTTAAAGTCTTCTCTCCTTTCGCCAAAAATTTTCTCCTTGTTTCCTTGGTTTGATACCAATTTTAGCTACTTTCGATATTTTTATTGAACTTTGATATCTATCAACATTTCCTAATATTTATATGCATATTATCTTATATTGATTACACTTCCACTAATTGATACGAATTTCTCTTATTGATTTTGTTACACAATTTCTAAATTGATATTTTGAAAGTAATCTTTGAATACATGAGCATACGTGTGTGTGTGTGTGTGTGTGTGTGTGTGTCTGTTACGTGTATGTGTACGTCTATACGTATGTCAATGTAGTGTGGTTTAAGTTAAGCACTGCGTAAAATATAAATTTACAGTTGTTCAAACGACGATACAATGGAAAATTGAAATAAAGAAGTGACAATAGACAGAAGAAGCAGAGAATAATGCTTTATACTAAACTCTCTTACATTATGCGCTAATCTCTGTAATCTGTTTTATTACATAGCAAAGATACCTTACATTTTATATTGCTCTTGTCTTCTTTCTGATGTCATTCCCATATTTCAATTTGGATCGTAATAGCTTTCGAACAATATAAACTTATATAATTGAGATATATATATATATATATATATATATATATATATATATATATATATATATATATATATATATATATATATATATATATATATGTATATATATATATATATGTATATATGTATATATATATACATGTACACACACACACACACACACACACACACACACACACATATATATATATATATATATATACATATACATATACATATACATATACATATACATATACATACGTGGGTGTAGGTGTTAGTGCAGTAGTGTTGTACACTCAAACACACACACACAGAACTACACACACATACATAGGCACAATGATAATCATGTCAATGGTTATGAAGAAGAAGAAGAAGAAGAAGAAGAAGAAGAAGAAGAAGAAGAAGAAGAAGAAGAAGAAGAAGAAGAAGAAGAAGAAGAAGAAGAAGAAGAAGAAGAAGAAGAAGAAGAAGAAGAAGAAGAAGGACGACGACGATGATGGTGGTGATGATGATGATGATGATCATCATCATCATCACCATCATCATCATCATGATTGCAATTGTCGATATTAAGTGAACACAAACAGTGTGCACAGGTTATCTGCATCCTTTGTTAAGTTTACCTCATCTCGTTTATGAAATATAATTTACTCTCCGTCTCTACTTCACTCTCTCTTTTCTCTCTTTCTTTCTTTCTTTCATTACTTTTCTATCTTTCTATTTATCCGTCTTTGCAGTGACTCCCTTTCGCCCCTCACCCCCACCATCCTCTCACCCACCCACCCGCCTCCTTTAACGGAGGTGCATTTAATGTCTGATTGATCGGAGCAAACAATGAAACACTCGCAGAATGAAGAGAGAAGAAAAAGAGACATTAATAATAGCTGCCTATGTCTGTCTGTTTGTCTCTCTCTGTGACAAAGAGAGGCAAACAGACTCTCTCTCTCTCTCTCTCTCTCTCTCTCCTTCGCTATCATTCTCAGTATTAATCTATCTTCACCATACACACACACACGTGTGTGTGTATCATATTTGTTTCTCAGCGCCTGTCTCTTTGCCTCCCTGTCGCACTCTTTAAAGAACTAAAAACCAATAAGCCATTGACATTGCACATCCGACTTGATTAATTCCAGGTAGTTGAAGATCGCATCGAATTTTTTCCTCGCAGTTAAACAGGTGCGAAACCTACCATTGACAAAACGCAGAATGGTACAATAACCGTACACGAATGTAGACGCAAACGCACACACACAAACACACGTACACACACACACACACACACACACACACACACACACACACACATATATATATATATATATATATATATATACACAAACACACAGTCTCTCTGACTCTCCCTCATACACACACACACACTCATACACACGCTCACATGCCCATTCAGTCACTTGTCACAAATGTTGCTGTGTTGTTACAAAATAATAAAAAGCTTACGAAGTTAACAATACTCAGTACAAGAGACAGTAAATCTAATATATATATATATATATATATATATATATATATATATATATATATATATATATATATATACAAATACATACATATATCAGATATATATCTTTCTCTCTCCTTCTCTCTCTCTCTCTCTCTCTCTCTCTAAATATATGTATGCATGTATACATACACGTGCATAAATTTACATACATATACTCGCACATGTACATATACATATATGTATATATATATATATATATATATATATATATATATATATATATATATATATATATATATATATATATGAGTGAATATATATATGTGTATGTATATATATCTATATATGTATATGTATGCATATATATATATGTATGCATGCATAGATATGTATATATAAATTTGTATATATAGGTAAATATATACAAGTGTAAATATATGTATGTAGGTCATAATGGCGATAAACTCCCTTAAGCTTGGTATAAATATGCTTACACAGCACAAAAAAAAAAATTCAGAAACAATATGAGCGAAATGCGTAATTTCTTAACTCGCTATCTGTTTCAGGAAACGCAAAATTACGTAATAATCAATAACAATCAAAAATTGTTGATGAAATGTACAAAAAGTGATTGGTACGTTACCAATCACATGAAGTCACATGAAGTTATTACACTATGCCTGGCTTCCCCCATCATGAGAATATTGGCAAATGCGGTTAATATAGTAGCAGAAATAAAAATATATATTTAAAGAGGGAGATGTCAGGGATCAGAAGAAGAGGAGGAAGGGCAACTTTTAGAACTTAAGACGAAAGGAAGAAAGATAGAAAAGAAGAAACAAAGAGAACAAGAGAGAAGGTGAGAAGAAAAAGTTAAAATCAGTCTAACGAAAGCAAACGTCACGGATGTTCAAGTTTATATTCATCAGGCAATAAATCAGTTAGAAATGTCAACTGACCAGAAAAAGAAGCAGGATGAGGTAAAGGAGTAGGGATGGGGTAGGGATGGGAAGAAAGAGACTATGTTACAAGAGAAGGACTTACATATTTGGGTAAAAAATAAAGAGCTTCAGCCACAATTAGATGTTATAAAGACTTTACATAATGAGCAAATATGGAATAAAACTTATGTTTACACAAGAAGATTAAGTAAGAAAACCTATTGGGTTATGAAGTATTATAATAGCATAAAATAGCGAGCGATTCCCTACAACATAAATTACACACGTGATTGTATTGGGTACATTCACACACTATGAACCAGAAGGAGGTACATAACATAGCCAGAGGCAGGATGAGAGTGGCTGTAACTTTTTAAGGTCTCAAAGACTAGTGAAGGAAAGAAAAGAGTAGATTATTGTTAGAGCGGGACCTGACCCAAATACATGCATCAGACGTACCTTTTCCAAAGTCACAATAAAGACCCATAGGAGTGTTAAACAGATTATATGTATGGTTCCAAATCAAGGACGGTGTTTCTGGGGGTTTCCTTACATTTTAAGGACAATGCTGACTTTAATTGAAAAACAAAATTCCAAAAATAGCGCGCATCAGTATTGAACACGAATTTAAGTATTTACGAAATGTACGAAATAACTACCCCATCACATCTGCGCCTGAACAGTCTCAGAGATCAACTCATAAAAATGTTTGGAAAATTAAATCAAAATTAAATTCCAAAATTCTTTTTAACAAAATCTATATTTTTTAGTGAATGATGAATAGGAACTAGACTCGACATATTGGTAAAATTTGCTGATAGAATACTTATAACATTAATTAACCTAAAAAATAATTATGCTGGAAGCATGGATTATTAAGTTTTAGTTAAAAATAAAAATAAAAATATTTATTTATTTCAAATCTGAGTTGAGTAAATGGTTTGATTTTAACAAACAAAAAACTAATTTTTTAGTATAATTTAATTCGATTGCAGGTGTTTCATTTTTGATTGGTCGAATACACATACACGCACACACGTCTACACGCACACACGTCTACACGCACATACACACACACACACGCACAAACAAACAAACAAACAAACACACTCGTATGTATAGTTTTACATATACATACATATATGCTTACATGTATGGATATATATATATATATGCATAGATACAAACTACAAGCATACTCCATTCATATATAAATACGTAGACACGTAAATATATGACGTAATACGCACAAATACATTCAAATGTATTTGTGCGTAGGCGTAAATGTATGATTAAATGTTTCAGGATTGAATATATACCCGTAGGCAAATATGTTTTTTTTAATTAAACAGCTCAAATATATACATAAATTTGTATATATACTTACAAGTAATCATATACATGTGCGCGTATGTATATGTGTGTGCATATATGTGTACGTGTGTGTGGCGGTGTGTATTTGTGAAAATACATGTAATCTTATGGACACAGGTGTATTTATATATATATATATATATATATATATATATATATATACACACACACACATCTTTATGTATTTTGTTATACAGGCACACTTCTTTTCCTTCTTTTTTCTTCTTTTCCTTCTTCTTCTTCTTGTCCTCCTGATTGCTCATCTTCTTACTGCTGCTGCTACTAAGTCCTGCTCTGCTCTAATCGAGAAAACCTATGATTAAATGCATTCCAGTTGTGACCATCCCATCTTCATTTAGACATAGAGCACCCAGAATCACAATATCCACAGTCTATCTTCCCTAAGTCAATAAGATATGATCTGAGGAATTATTTGACTATTATTTCTAACATATCAGCCGCTCATCTTGATTATATTACATTATAGCTGTTTCAGAATCAAAACTCTGACAAATGGCGATATATTTGGCCCTTTATTTGAACTGCTGCTTATAAATTTATGAAGTGTTCTTTGTTATTAATTCCTACTTGGCATCAGTCTACAGAGACAGTGAAATAATCTCTTGAATAATTAATCTGCTTCCAGAGATTACAATAATAGCCGTCAACCTTCAGTGTCGTTAATACAGAGATTGGGAGTGAATAACCGCTTCTAAAGGTGTTTCAATGAAGGGGTTTCTATAGGATGCGATCATCAGTTGAAAAGCGGCCAACAAGCTCTGCTAATGCACTCCAAACACAAACGTATCTATAAAAGAGGGGCAGTCAATTGAGAGATGAGTCACACATGAAGACATCTATATACGGTAAATTCATATGTACATACAGACATAAATATATACATATATAGAAACATATATGTACGTGTGTGTGTGTGTGTGTATGCGTGCGTGGTGTATATATATATATATATATATATATATATATTGAGTGTATGCTTATTACAGAATCATACAAACACGCATACATATACTATGCGTGTGTTTGTGTGTGTGAATGTTTATGTCTTTGTGTGTGTGTTTCTGTGTGTCTGTGGGGGAAATGTAAGGTCATCCTTTATTAAGTATTGCTATGATTAAATATTGGGTTGTCCGGGAAGTTCGTGCCGATTTTTAAAGGAAAGAAAAAGGTCAATAAATACTTGCCATTACATTTTAATCAACGAAATATGAACCATTTTCTTGCACAATGCGTCTCCATCTTTCCTTTAACATGAAAATACCCTCTTCGAAGAATTGAGGTGGTTTCATGGCAAATAAGTCGAAAGATAAGCTACTATAAATCGGAACGAACTTTCCGGACAACCCAATACATTCCAGTCGTGACCATCCCATCTGTCTCTGCAGTCACACCACTTTTTTCTCTCTTTGTCTCTTTCTTCTTCATTTTCATTCAAAGGTCAAAGGGCCCAGGGGCGTTAAAGCATTCCTCACAAAACCTAAATTCTTCGATAAAGTTGAAATATTAAAACCGAAATCAGATCATCGCCGTTTCATTGGATAATGCATCGAACCCTATCAGATTAGCTCTGATTAAAAGCTCAAATATTGCATAGTTAGTTGTTGGTGTTGTTGGTGTTGTCGCCGTCGTCGTCGTTGTTGTTGTTGTTATTGTTGCTGCTGCTGTTGTGTTTCTGATTCTTTAGTCTCAGGCCAGTCTTGATCGAGAATAACTATGACTAAATTTATTCCAATCATGACCATCGCATCTGTTTTTCTTTCAAACCTACTCCATTTCGATCGAAATTATTTAATGTATCCTTCTTATTTTATCCAGACAGTGAGAAGTGAAGTGAAATAAATTCGGTTACGTCTATTTCTAGCAGGTCCAGTGATCCAGTGTCTCTCCTGCTGATTTGCTAAACCTGAAACCATATTTTGGACATTTTTGAAGAACTCGTGTATTGATTTTCTGAGAGAAAAAGTGATTTACTAAAACCTTACAAATGTTGAAAATTTCGCCAGATTCTGTTATATGACAAGAGAAATGCCAGTTCGAATCAATAAATACAAGAATGCAAATACCAGATTACCGCACGTGATGTTGACGTCATCTAATGTCCTTCGTCTTCGTGGCTTTGTCGTATGATTGATCTAAAAGGCATTTAATATCTGTCAACATGGTTTTATTCAGTCGTATTCCAGTGTGTATAATTGTGGCCATTTACATCACTTAGGCGATGAGAAGCAATTACAAAGCAGAAGAGTCGTTTAATGAAGAGGAAAACATCCGAGGTTAACACAAACAGTTAAAATATAAGTTACATGGTGTAAACAACATAGAAATAGTTGAAGGTAAAATTGAAGCAAATTAGAGAGACGGAGACATTGTGAGCGAAGGTAGCAAGAGAGAAAATCGGAAGATAGGAAGAGAAAGAGAGGGGAAGCGAAGGAGGGAGAGAAGGAGGGTGATAAGATCAAAGACTGAAGTTTGTTTTGGTGCATGTGTTGTGGAATACACAACAAACAGAAATAGTCAGATAAAAACAGCGAGTGCATATTGATAGGAGATACACCTGAGGCAGAGAGAGATGAAATACAGAGGGGCAGCGTTGATAATCGATATACCTGGGGCACAAAGAGATTATATTAGTGATAATGGAAACATTTGTAGGTGGGACACATACACAGTTCCTTCTCTACATACGCAACCATTAACAAGAACAACAACAACAAGTATCAGCCAAAGAAGATGTGTCGTATCCTGTTAGAAATAGCAGTCACATATATATTTCAAAGAAGAAGGATACATAGGACAGTGTAGTCCTAGATAAACTATACTAGGAAATATGAAGGGATGCTCGTGGCTGGAATTTCATCTTAAGAATTATTTCAAAATCTAAATAAAATATTTAAATAAAAATATCACATTCGATAGTATATTCCTGTATACGTTGTTTGAAAATTAAGATGTAATGGTCATGCCCGGAACGTTTCTTGATAAAAGCTGGCCTGCGATTCACATCAACAAGACTTTTAAATATTCTAAGGTGTGTTATCTGCCCCCAATATACGATTGGCAATTATTTCAACAAATGAAACTGGATCGACCTACTAGAAATAGCAACGAAATTACCTTAACTGGTACCGCCCCGAAAAATGGAAGGACACATTGGCCAACGTATCCCAGATGTGGAAGAGTTGATTGTCACGGTTGGAATACCTTTAGCCAATTATCTGTTCGACCAAATTTGACAAAGCTGTTAGCAACCACAACTATATAAATGAGACAATGTGAGGAACTCTACACAACATATTTTACGCAACACACACTCTACGCAAAACGTACTCTACACAGCATATTCGGCACAACATACATTCTATACAGTATATTATTCTACACAGCATATATTCTATATGTGTTCTACACAACCCGTATTCACACGGTATATTCTATACAGTTTCGGGTCTTGTGCTTCGAGTAGAAAAGAATATATTCCATATAGTTAATATTCATGAACGCATTCAACAGTATATATTCTACACA
Source organism: Octopus bimaculoides (assembly GCF_046866305.1). Classification (NCBI taxonomy): domain Eukaryota; kingdom Metazoa; phylum Mollusca; class Cephalopoda; order Octopoda; family Octopodidae; genus Octopus; species Octopus bimaculoides. The sequence goes on from NC_142939.1 coordinate 66,942,987, forward strand.
ACAAGCAAAACACCAAAGAAACACAAGAAACAAAAAAACAATAAATTAAATAATCCAGCCCCCGTTGTAATCCCTAAAACAAGAGCGTTTCGGTCACCCACCTTGGCATATTCTCACTCCTTTGAAAGTCAATATTGCACTCACTCCCCTCGTCTACATAGAGATGCAGCTGCTGGTCGAGTAGAAACTCACATGAAACTATTGAAAACCCATAATATCTTTAGGAAATAGTAACAATAACAATAAGAAAGAGACTGTTAATGGCAAGCGAAAAGAAAATGGCGACCAACTGTACATCCTTAGGCATATTTGAGAAAGAGAACTTTAGTCAACAAGAATCCAGTTTGATATTGATTGCAGTAAATGGAGTTGTGTGTTTATGTCCTTGGTCAGCAGGAATAAGAGAAGAGAAGGACTAATGAGTTTAGTTAGAGATTAAGAGAAACAAAAGACAGGAAAATAATGCTTTCTCTACTAGGATCATGTTATAGAAATAGCTGAACATTTATGAGACAAACAGATCAACTTACATCCATTAACTACAGCTGTCAACGATACTAGATTGGAGAAGTAAACTTAGATTGAATCTGCAATGAAGAAATCACGGATTGACGATTCCATGCGTAGCCAGTCTCTCTGGAACAAAAAAGAGATATGTAGGAAAGAACCGAATGCCGGATGAGAAGTTCGAGTTGAATCTAAGGATTTCTCAGTCGCTGATTTCAAGACTCAAAGTCTTCCCCGCTGAAAACATTTAAGTATTTGTGAAACATTAGATATTTACATATATGCATATGTATATATATATATATATGTGTGTGTGTGTGTGTGTGTGTGTGTGTGTGTGTGTGTGTGTGTGTGTGTGTGTGTGTGTGTGTGTGTGTGTGTGTGTGTGTGGGTACGACGGCATTCTTTCGGTTTCTGTCTACCAAATCCATTCAGAGTTTGGTAGACGTTAGGCAATAGTAGGCTATAGGTGCCACGCAGTAGGACTGAACATGAAACCAGGTGATTGGAAAGCAAGCTTCTTACCACACAACATCGCGTACATAGGCAGGCAGACAGACAGACAGACAGACAGACAGACAGACAGACAGACAGACAGATAGATAGATAGATAGATAGATAGATAGATAGATAGATAGATAGATAGATAGATAGACATACACATAAGCATACATACTGGTACGCATGTGTGCATGACTCGTGTTCTTACAAAGAGTACAAGCAACAGAAGTACATATTTAATATACTCGAGGTGGGGAGGGGGGAGGGTTTTTGAGAGAAAACTAAAAATTACTTCCGTTTTCTAAATCAGTCGACAAGACTTCAACTGCTAGAACATCCGAAGCACAATTGATTGTCATCAATAACAATAACAATTAAGAAAGATTGACCGGATATTGTTGTCAATGACTTCCGAGAAAGAAAATATCTACAGAGAATAATATCTACAAACATACGTGTGTTTTTGTGTGTGTATACCATACATACATACAGACATGCATACATACATGCATGTAAAACAGCTTGAATTTGATATACAAACTAGATATACCTGTATATATATATATACACGTTGCACATTCCATGTGCTTACTCCGGTATATATATATATATATATATATATATATATATATATATATATATATATATATATATATATATATATATATATATATATATATGTGTGTGTGTGTGTGTGTGTGTATGTATATACATGAAGCATAGAATTTTCAGACGATGGATATTCAATATAAATATAAATATATAAATATGTAGATATTTATATACTGACAGAGCAAACTTATACAATATACAAAAGACAGGGGAAATTAAAGCGGAGAAAATATGGAGTTACTCTCCCTTTTAAATTTCCCCGAAATTTGTGTTTTTCAGTCTTTGCTTTCTCTCTATTCGTATGTATGTGTGTATGTGTGTATGTGTGTATGTGTGAGTCAATAGCTTGTATATCAAACCCAGGCAGTTTTATTTGTTTATCTGCATCATCATCTTTTTATCTGCTCACCTGGATTCCTCTCATAGCCACCCTTTATCCCGCGGACATTGTCTCTGCGAAAGCTTTCGGAATGTAAGTTCAAATTATTTGAGCGCTTCTATATCCATTGATTCTATGTCTAAATTTACGTATATATATTTGTGTGTGTGTGTGTGTATATATATATACATATATATATACTTGTGGTGAATTAGCTCCACTAGACAGTAGGATAAACGAAAATAATAACAGCGTTTAGAGTCAGCTAAAAAAATAAACCGATATCCAGTGAATATATTTATCGCAAGTATTCAGGAAAAGAGCACGTTTTCAGAATTGAAAAAAATATTAAAATAGCTGGAGTATGATTATGAAAATATCAAGAAGATTATGGAACAAAATGAGAGCAAAAATAAAAACAGCTGTCTTCGATTTTGAAGGAGGCCACTTAATATAAAAATATAGGCTGGAAAAAGAAACAAGTAGAGGGGAAGGGAAATCACATATTTGATTTTTCTTTAAAAAAAATAATCTCAGAGAAATTCTGAAATGTGCAGGGAGGGTTGTGTGATATGAAAACAAGCATAATTGTGTGGTTAAGACGGTCGCTTGGCAAACGTGTTGTGGTGTGTTTGGTTCCACAGCACAACATGTAGGAAATGGATCACACACACACACACACACACACACATACATATATATATGTAAATAAACATAGATTTCATTCTTTTAGTTTTCTGATGAAGGACTTGCATCCAAAATGTGAACACTCGCTTCTTTTAAACAATTAAGCTAATATAGCATGTTAAAATTCGTCACTTTCTGCATTGTTTGTGTTCATTCCCCAGTACACACATACATACATACATATATTTCGCATACACACACACACATATATATGTATATGGAGATGTTGACCCATCACCTGGGATATTCCAGAAACAGTTGTAAGACATTAATTACTTCTACTTCTCCATTTTTTAAAATCCAATTTACTAATTAAGTATTCTAAATGATCTGAAATACTCGTTCTGCCTTGGTTTCGTTTTCCTTTTCCTTTAATATATGTCTATGTATATATGTATGTATTTATTTATGTATGCAAGTATGTATGCATGTATGTATGTGTGTATCTTCGTATGCATGTATTTCTTTATGTATGTATACATGCATGTATGTACGTGGAATTTGAACTCGGGACGTAGAGATCGCTGCTGAGAATGTTTGTCCCGCGTGCAAACGATTCTGCCAGCTCAACACCTTTCTTTCTCGTTCTAATATTAACGATGTTAATAGAAGGAAGTTCAGTTGTATTAATATGGAAGCTGAGACAGCGACGAAAATCTTTGGTCTGTTACGTCATTTGCAATAAACCTTGTCTATAAATATGAAAAAGAGAGAAAAGAGAGAGATTTAAAAGCCACTTAAAAAGCTCCTTGTAGCATTAGGTCTTTAAATATCGTTGGATTCTGGTCGACTTCTTCAACACTAGAGTTTTCAGTTAGTTTTGCATTGTCACCAGTATCAATCAACTCCTGCTAGACGTCTTTGAGGCGAACTGGCTCTGAACAAAGCCAAGTTTTTCCTCTTTGTTGTAGCGAGTTGAAAACACCTGCTAACTTACCGATCGATTATTCTATAAATTATTGGAAGTTTGAATTATAATTATCTCTTTTGAATTATAATTATCTCTTTTCTTAATAATAACGTTCGGTGGTTTTTATGCCAACAAGAGCATAGTTGATATTTCACTTGTTCTCCTTTTCTACAAAAGGAAGCCATCGAGATCAAGGTTTCTGCATACAAGCACGCATGCATACACACACACATACACACATGCACACTCACACACACACATACACACACACACACACACACACACACACACACACACACATATATATATATATAAATATAATATATATATATATATATATATATATATATATATATATATATATATAATGTAAACACACGCGCTCTCACTGACACATGCGCATATATATATATGATATAAACTGTATATGTATTTATAAATATATATTTGTGAAAGTGTTTGTGTGTGTATGTATAGCTATCTCTATATCATTCTTAACGTAAATACATCGTGAAATAGCAACCAGGTTTCGCTAGAAATAGCAGCCAAATTTTGTTCAAATCACTTACTTTGGCTGTTAACAAATGAAGGACATATCAAATAACGTAGTCCTTCGTGCATTATGTTTGGAGAATAAGAATTTGGATCGTAACGACAGAAGCATTTTTGATAATTAGTCTACCCGGTTCACCAGTGTCCTGTGGTTATATAATAACAAGAAAACACTAAACGTTTAATAATTAGTTTACGGTTTAAATCCACCAGAGGTTGTTCTTTTAACTAAGTTCTCTTTTTCTTTCACTTCATGTCATCAAATAACCAAACACTTCATAATGGCTTATAAAGCTGTCATCGCAAACTACCCAAAATGTCGTATAAATTACTTTTAGAGAAGACATTTGTTTTCGTTACACATCCTAGTGATACGTTTGTCTTCATTAAATTTAACTAATTTAACTAATTACCGATCGTTTTCTCTGATGACATGTCCTCCCAGCTTATCAAGATCTTTATTAACTGTCAACAACTCGTTTGTGTCATTCTTTTTGTTCTTGTTGTTAAGCACGAGAACAACCGTGACCGAGCGGTGGCAGCCGTCACTAAGATAATATTAGGAAACTCCGGAATTGATTAACGATTGATCAGTTCATTTTTATGTCATACCATATGAAGAAATGGCATGTACGCCTCGCAATCACCAACATAAATTTCACTAGTGGAGGAGAGTCTTACAAAATAAATTACTAATGGAAAAAAAGCTTATAAACCCTGCGTATAAAAATATTGCCCTTTCTGTGTAGTCAAATAAAATTACTAAAATCATGGGTCGAGGGCCGGTTTTAAACTCTTGGCTTTCGATTCCCCACCAGAAATGCCAGAAACGCCTTTAGGCTACAGAAGAGCATCGGAAGGGATCTGTTTTTATTAAATTATGACTGTAGAAATTTCGTTTATTTAAACGGGAATAAGATTTTGTGAGGTTCATACCTTTACAATGAATTCAGTGATGAAAGTGTTGTAAACTGTATCCAAATGATTCCACTCCCCCCCCCCCCTCTCTCTCCCTATATCCCTTTCTCTTTCCTTTTCTTTCTCTCTTTCTCTCCCTTTCTCTCTCCAGCTTGCTCTCTCTTTCTCGCTTTTTCGCTCTCTCTCCTTCTCTTTCCCTCACTCTCTATCTCTTTCTATCTCTCTCATTAGTATTCAATATTCGATTATAGGTCTCT
>NC_142939.1:66953309-66958309 GCF_046866305.1 Octopus bimaculoides
TCTTCTTTTCTTATTTGTAATCTTCATAATGTATTTTCTAAAAAACAATAACAACAACAATATTGACAACAGTGGCGAAGAGAAACGGCAAAAGACAAAGCTAATGGTTTCTTTTGACGAGACTCTCAAAGCCACCGCATTTACATTCAATTAAATAGAAACTACCGATTGTTTATGGCAACGGAAATATAAGATTTGATGCTGAAGTCTTTGCGATAATATTGTGGAAATTGTTTCAATTCTCCGTTGAAATTACTTCACTCCAGTCACACCTCTGAAGTCTTTTCAACAAGAGATGACCGTTACGTAATCTAATTTCTCAATCCCTATCAAAAATCATTCGATACAATCAGCGGTTCAACTTAGAATTAGAGCAACAGTCAGTCAACTGCTAACCTACACAAGTTATCAAGTTAGCAATCCATCGATCGATCAATCTATCTGTCTATTTTATCACATGGCATTTATACTATACAGAACAAATAATAAATTAGATACCACTTGATATCATTACAGCCTCGTTTTCAAACACATCTCTCAACTAATCTGCTTATATTAAAGAGGGGATATTTCATTCAAGAAACAAGGTCAGCTTGTCTGAGATTTTATGTTGGATAATATGATTAAGTTTATACCTAGATCAATAAAGATAAATCAGCTATTCTTTATAACATCCTGATAACTTATTTATATACACCGACACCAAAATGAAATTGGAAATAGTTGTTGATATAATATATAATGCGATATTACGGCAACTAACATCACACAAAGTTTTATACTTTACAATTACGTTATTACAAATGTCTATATTTACAGTAGTATCCTTCAGATATATTTTCACTAATATGATAGACCATTTTTAACAATTAGACACTAACATACGACGTTTTTGTTAGATTATGCCTGACTTAATTTGATTTGATTTATCTGGCTTTAACAGCGTTTAGACAATTATGTTAAAGCTAGTTGTAGTAATCGTATTTATGTACGTGTGCGTGATTGTACAGATATATATATACATACATATATAAATATGTATGTATGTATGTATATATATGTGTGTATATATATATATATATATATATATATATATATATATATATATATATATATATATATATATATATATATATATATATATATATATATATATATATACTGATACATTCATAGAAATATATATTTTGGAACATTTCATACATACGTACCTAATAGACATACACATTTTCAATTCAATAGTTTTTAATTTTTCAGATTAATTATACCAAATTAAATATACATACAATTCAATTAAGGGAGATAATTACATACAGACACATACACACACACACACACACACATATATATATGTGTGTGTGTGTGTGTGTGTGTGTGTGTGTGTGTGTGTGTGTGTGTGTGTGTGTGTGTGTGTGTGTGTGTGTGTAAGTATGTATACGTGTATATATATATATATATATATATATATAATAAAAGTTACCTGATACTAAAATATGCAGACGTTTGTGTAAGTACTGTGTTTGTGTGCGTGTGTGTGTGTATGAATATCTGTGTGTGTGTGTGTATGAATATCTGTGTGTGTGTCTGTGTGTGTGTTTGACAGTATACAGTAAATATAAAATTGATGTTATGATCAATCAAAGAGATTTATAAACTGATCACAAGATACTTAGAATCATGTTTGCAAGAAGACAACAATTCAGGTCTTTTTTCCAATCGTAAGAATCGTTGCAATAAAATGAACTCTTGTTTTCATTCATGGACACAAGAACATCTCCCTCCATCTTATAAGATGGAGGGACACATTGTATAATGTTATAGATACAGTGTGTGGGTATAAGACCGGATGGTTATGGACCGAATAATTTCGATTCTGAGCTGAAGAAAATATATGAATGGCAGAGAATGGGAGAGAGATTGAGAGAGAAGGGAAGAAAGAATGAGAGAGAAAGAATGAGAGATAATGATAGAAACAGAATAAGAAAGAGAAGGAGTGAGAGAATGTGAGAGTAAACTACATTACAGCAATTGAATTCTGTTAAGCGGCCTCCGTATTATTATCCCCTTCTTCCTTAATTCTGTTCAGCATTCTGTCCTCGTTAAATCATTCCTACATTCCATATTTAGTTACTGTTTTATTTCTAAAACCCAGAAGATTGAATTCACAACAACAGCAACAGAATAATAATAATAATAATAATAATAATAATAATAATAATAATAATAATAATAATAATAATAATAATAATAATATCAATAACAGCAACAATAACAACGTCATAACAACAACAGCAACGATGACAAAATAACAACAATGAAAATGCGTGTGTGGGTGTATGTGTGTTTGTTTGGTTGTGCGCGTGTGTGTGTGAAAGAGAGAGTGAGGGTGAGAGAGAGAGAGAGGGTGTGAGTCATTTTGTGAAATGTGTGCCTGTGTGCCTGTGTGTAATTGCGATATTGGAACAATTGTTTCCCAAAAAAGAGTTCGTTAACTAAATCTGCTGCAAGGCTCAGATTTCTCTAACTCAAATCATGGCAAATCTTCTTGGAATTGCTGACAGAATTAAAGGAATCTAATTTAAATAATGGCAATAAATGTGTTTGGAGCAATAACTGAGGAGAGGGGAAAGGGAACAGGTGAATCGAAGAATAGAGGAATAGAGGAATAGAGGAATAGAAGAATAGAGGAATAGAAGAATAGAGGAATAGAAGCGGTGGAAACAAACGTAGTGTGTGTGTGTGTGTGTGTGTGTAAATGCAGGATTGACTGAGTGGTAAGTAGCTTGCCTACCAACTACATTGTTCCAGGTACAGTCCCACTACGTGGCACCTTGAGCATGTGTCTTCTTGTATAGACTCTGGCTGACCAATGCCTTGTGAATGGATTTGGGTGATTGACACTGAAAGAAGCCCGTTGTATATATATATGCGTATATGTTTGTGTGTGTGTGTTTGTCCCCCACAACCACCACCATCACTTGACAACCGATGTTGGTTCGTTTACATCCATGTAACTTAGCGGTTTGGCAAAAGAGACAAATTGAATAATTTATAGGCTTACAAAGAATAAGTCATGGGGTCGATTTGTTCAACTAAAGGCGATGCTCCAGCATGGCCGCAGTCAAATGACTGAAACAAAAAAAAAAGAATAAAAGAATGTAATATGACAGTGCGTGGTTTAGTGGTTAGGGGTATTCGGTTCATGAGCGTAAGGTGGTGAGTTCGACTTATGGTGGTGTGTTGGGTCCTTGAGCAGGACACTTTATTTCACGTTGCTCGTGTCCACTCAGCTGGCAAAAATGAGTTGTACCTGTATTTCAAAGGACCAGCCGTGTCACATTCTCTGTTATGCTGAATCTCCCCGAGAACTACGTTAAGAGTACACGTGTCTGTGGAGTACTCAGCCAATTGCACGTTAATTTCACGAGCTGGCTGTTCCATTGATCGCATCATATATATCGCTGTTAGAGGAACTACACACAGACACCCACACGCACGGACACATAAACGCACTAATATGCATACACATGTCTTCGTGTGTGCATATGTATATACATATATATATATATATATATATATATATATATATATATATTATATATGCATATACATACATATATACATATATATATATATACATATATCCATACATATGTTTACGCGAGGGCGCGCACACACACGCACGCACACACACAAACACACACACACATATACACACAAAGCAAGTGGCAGTGTGCTGGTTAATCAAGTATATGTAATGCGTTCGTTAATATTCCAAGCACACTTTGATTATATAAAAAGACGAAACAGTAGCGAATGCCAGACAATTATTTTCGACGCAAAACAAGCAAAGTTCTTCAAACAGTCAGTTGGGTAATTAAATTTTCTTTAATTAAGAAACACAAACGAAATTCTGAAACATCGATATCAATTCCACTGATTCCATTTCTCTACCATTTATGTTTGTTTTGTTTTTTTTTGTTGTTTTTTTCCATTGAATTTTTCAAAGCAAAACGTGATGTCTTGAAAGGAACAATATACAAGAAACGCTCTCCGTTGCATGAAATCTAGATGACCGGGTTACAAATTAGCGATTAACTGGTATCTTGTTGAACATTTCCTTGTTCAAGGTTTATGAATATATTATGCTAATCATCGGTTATGAAATAATGTGTTCGTATTATTGAAATAAATGACAGGAATTTTATTCCAGAGTTCTATAAAGCAATAATTACAATTTAACTGAACATCATTGAGAATTATCTAGAATATAAAATGTATCTGAATAGTTTATGATATTTACGAAATAACCTAGCGACCCTCTTGAACGAAGCTCGTGAAATCTTAGTAAATGATGCCAGTGAATTCAGAAGTAATTGTGTAACCATTCTTCGTTTCTAGGAGAAAGACACAAATGAAGTGGGTGGGTTGGGGAGGGACATGTATTATAATAACTTCAAATTCACATCTATTCAGTAACAATGAACTCTTACTGAGCTAGTTTCGTCATTCACTTTCAATATCCGGTTGCATCTGTATCGATCGCGTTACACGGTCGGCAAATGCATGGAAATCTGATACTGTGCTTGGATAAAAGAAGAATGCATGAGACCAATGCAGGATTTTTCGACATGATTTTGAATTTTGATATAAATCTGTGGCGGGGTGCCAGAATTAACGAAAAAGCTTTGTTGTGTTAGTTGGTTTCTTTATACTCTGAGTTCAAACCTGACTGAAATTAACTTTGGCTTTCATCCTTTTACGGTGAATGAAATAAGATACCAGTAAAATACAGGGTTCTGTACAATCAAGTATATCTCTCCTTTAAAATGTGTGACTGTTTGCCAATGTTAAAAATATTACTACAGGAATATGCGCGTGTTTTTGCGTGTATATATGTATCTATTCATGTGTTTATATGCATGTGTGTGTATGTGTGTGCTGATTTCGGACATTAAGAATGAATATTTTTGATTCTAAACATATATTCTTGTTACTAT
>NC_142939.1:66963309-66970809 GCF_046866305.1 Octopus bimaculoides
CTTCCCAGCCGCATGGTTTCGGGTTCAGTCTTCTGCTGTAGCCTCAAGCACCCCGAAGCCTTTGCAGTGGATTTGGCAAACGGAGACTGAAAGAAACCCTTCGTACAAATGTGTGTGTGTGTATCTTTCTACCCTCCACTAGAGCTTGACAACCGGCGTTGGTGTGTTTGTGTCCCCCATAACTTAGCGGTTCAGCAAAAGAGAGCAATAGAATAATTACCAGGCTTTAAAATTTAAGTCTTTGTGTCGATTCATTGGACTACAAATTCTTCCAAGTGGTGCCCCAGCATGACCGCAGTCTAATGATTGAAGCAATTAAAACAAGATGAAAGATATGTGTGTGTGTATGTTCGTGTATGTGTGTGTGTGCGCGCGCGTGTGTGTACATATTTAAAAGCTTTTACAAAAGATACTCCATACAGCCACCATATTTAAAGAAAGATATTTTTTAGTTATTAATATTTTTTTTAAAAACTATATATATATATATACATATACAGGCACGTAAATGTATATGTATATCTGTATACACTGAGAAAGAGGGAGACGTCTATGTTTGTGTATACGTGAATGTGCGTGTGCTGCCAAAAATATGGACTCATAAAAAGAGGAGGGAGAGGGAGGGAGGGAGGGAGGGAGAGAGAGGGCGCAGGAGAATAATGTGTGCCAATGCAGAGAACAAGAGAACAATAGTCTTGCAGTGGTTAACCCTCAAACAATGACTTCACAAATATTCCGTCTAATTCTTACCATTCTTCGGTTCTAAACACACACAACCAGATAACGACTATCACACTCGGCACATCGATATCTCAAAGTCAATACGATCAACTGATCTGCCAATATCGAATTCGACTTTACAATTCGTTCCTCTAGAAACATATCAAAGAGATCAATCATTGTATGTATATATGTGTATATATATATATATATATATATATATATATATATATGTATGTATGTATGTATGCATGTATGTGTATATATATATGTATATATACGTATGTATGCATATGTATGTATGTATATATATATATATGTATGTATATATACGTATGTATGCATATATATATATATATATATATATATATATATATATATATGTATGTATGTATGTATGCGTGTATGTGTAATGTGACTCAATTAAATATTGTATTCTATATCAACTCACAATATTTCAAAGAACTCGCACCAATACCTCGTCGATTAGCGCCATAGATTCCTTATTAAGTAAGACGTCTTTAAAACAAACAAGAGAACGCTACGAAGACAAAACAAGGAATTCCGATGGCAACTCTATAATGTGGCATGAATAGAAGAAAGGCGGTCTCGATCGATAATTTCAAACAATGTTATTTTAGACGTAAACAATTGATGATGTTAAATAATGTTGTGAAACATGTTTAATTAAGATTTAATGCCGCGATAAATGCTGCATAATGATTCCCGGGAAGGAAAAGGTTGAAGAAGGAAGGGCCTAGAACTAAGCATTACATGCATTGTATATATGTGGGGGGGGGGATGCACGCGCGTGCGTGGGTGTGTGTATGCGTGTATGCATGGGTATTTATGCATATATGTTTAATAACAACTTGCCTCTGCTCCATGTTACCCGAAGTTTTGTGGGTGCAGAAAGGCGACTACATCCTCAGACGTACGAAGTCAGAATCGCAAGAATTTAAAGAGAAAATACTTGGAGCCTATATTTGTCACTAAACAGCAACATCTCTAACATACACACATTCGCATATATATGTATGCGTGCATGTGTGTGTGTGTACAAGCATGTCTGTATATATATATATATATATATATATATATATATATATATATATATTATATACATGGTGTATGTATACACATATTACTTGTATGTGTGTGTATACATAGATACGTACATACATACAGGCGTATGAGTGGCTGCGTTGTAAGTAGCTTGCTTACCAACCACATGGATCCGGGTTCAGTCCTACTGCGCGGCACCTTGGACAAGTGTCTTCTACTATAGCCTCAGGCCGACCAATAGAATAAGTACTAGACTTACAAAGAATAATTCCTGGGATCGATTTGTTCGACTAAAGGCGGTGCTCCAGCATGGCCGCAGTCAAATGACTGAAACAAGTAAAAGAATAAAAGAATAAAAGAATACGTACGTACATACATACACATACACACACACACATACATACACATACACACACACACACATACATACACATGCATATGATTATATGTGTATGAAAAAATAAGTTGCATTTCCAAAGCAGGAGGCAAAAGGTGTGGGGTGGATGGGGAGGAATAAAAGAATTTTGAAGATGGCGATAGCAATCATTCTATCCTGCCATTCGTTATAATATTTTCCTAATTTTCTTCTCATTTCCTTTCTCTTTTATAGATTTTGTGAAGCCTGGGTTTTAATGGACGTCACCCTCAGCTGTATTTCTGCTCTGGTCATTGTAATGATGAATATCGATCGTTTGATGTTTGTCCTCGATGCGAAACGTTATGTGAAGAACATGAAGGTCATTGCTCTCATTCTGATGGTCATCTTTCCATGGCTGCTCGGCATTTCATTGGTCATCATTATATGGGTGAAAGGCAAACAGATTTTCCCAGATTTCCCAGGAATGTGCGTCTATGCGCTACACAAAGAATACGCCATGGTTTCGCCCTTTGTCATGTATTTCATCCCCGCCTTAATTATTCTAGGTCTTACCTTCGCCATACTGGTCACCGTGGTTCTCCATCCTCATCACCGACAACCTCCAGACGGAACCCATATGTTTGACGAACAAGGTCAACCACAACTTCCGTATCCGTTCCGTGAACACAACTCGCTGTTTTCCGTTTGTTTGGTCAACTTTTTTTTCCTTGCCATGAGTTTCCCCTACAACTGCGAAAATGCTGTCATGGCCTTTTGTGAGACGGATAATTGCATGCCACCTTCAGATCGGCCCCATATTTTCTATTTGTTAGGAATATCATTTCTCGGACTAAACCCGCTGCTGTGGTTAACGTACCAGGAGGTCCGTGGTGCTTTTCTCCGAATATTTGAAAATATATGTAAAAGATAAATGGTAACAGAAACGAACAGACCTGAAACGAAACGAAGATTCTTGTTTAAAAAAAAAACAGACAAAAAATGAAATTTAAAACGGAAATAATTTTGAAATATTTGTTATGTTTTATTATTAATCAAAGATTTAAACATAAAGAAAAAGAAAAAAAGAACATGTTCTAAGATATATACATAAAAAAAAATAATAATAAATGGTAGATTCTTATTAAAATGTTGATACTACGGATGTCTGGTTGTTGTACATCTGGCATTTATTTAGCTAGCAAAATGTTGAGTTTGAAATTGTTATATAAAGATTACAAGAACGATGATCGATGCGAGCAACGGGGAAACATGTCGAACAAACGTAATCAACGAATATTTTATTGAATAGAAACCGTTACAAGTATATTGTCTTATAAGTATGTACATATGATACATATATATATATATGATATATATATATATGTGATATATAGATGATAAATATGTATATACACATATATTATGTATGTGTATATATATATATATATATATATATATATATATATATATATATATACATATGCATACATATATATATATATATATATATATATATATATATATGTATACACAGATATGTATATATATGTGTGTATGTGTCTGTGTGTGCGTGTGTGTGTATACAAATCTATGTGTATAAATCTATTCATATAAATACACACATCGACGTCTTTTTATGTACTCAAATAAAATATTAATGTACGAAAAAAAAAATTAATATATGTATATACATTATAAATATTACACTTATATGTATATATAATATATATGATATAACATTAATATATATATATATGTTAATATTAAGTTTGTTGAGTGACAAACAACAAACAATTACTGCTGTTGAAAGGCCTCAACAGTGATAGCAGAGTTAAATTTATTTTATGAAAGGGCTGAACGTCACTTCAAGTTGTGGATTAGACAAATAAGCAGCGAACAGAGAAGTGACAGTTTAGCCCAGTCTTATATATATATATGAAGGCACGCGTGTGTAGGGGGGGGGGGGGGGGGGGGGGGTGCATGATTCATGTATGTCTGTATGTATGTATGGAGTACTTTTTTGTTGAATATTCTATCACAGATGAGTACATTATATATATATATATATATATATATATATATATATATATATATATATATATATACATATACAAACATACTCACACACACTCATGTATATACGAATGCTCAAGCATATATACATAAATTACATACAAATTTCAGTGTGTGTGTAAGTATATATATGTTCGAGGGTAAGTCAAGAAGTAATGCCGTTTTGTTTAGGACAGGTATAATTACCAACACAAGAACATGTATCATACATCAAAATGAAGCTGGTCCTCTGTGGATCACATCCCTACTTCTCAACATAGTCACCGTTTCTCTCAATAGCAATGTTCTACCTTCGAATGAGAGCATGTATCCCTGCCCCGTAAAATTCTGTTGACTGTTATTTGAGCCACTTCACTACAGTTTTCACTTCCTCGTCACTGGAATAATCTAGCGCCTTCAGATTAGCATCTCTTCGGCCCCATGAAGAGTGACGAGGAAGTGAAAGAAGAGTCATCAGAATTTTACAGGACAGGGATACATGCTCTCGTTTGAAGGTGGAGCATTGCTGTTGAGAGCAACGGTGACTATGTTGAGAAGTAGGGATGAGAACCATCTTCATTTTGATGTATGATACATGTTCCTGTGTTGGTAATTATACCTGTCCTAAACAAATGACATTACTTTTTGACACCCACTTACATATACATACATTATGTGTATATATATATATAGAGATATATACGTAATTTATACATTATACATGTCTGTATATATACATTATATATATATATATATATATATATATATATATATATATATAGAGAGAGAGAGAGAGAGAGAGAGAGAGAGAGAGAGAGATAGATAGATAGATATATGTATATAAACATACTTATATGGCTATACATATAGAAATATATGCATATACATATATGTCCATAATACATACATATATATATATATATATATATATATATATATATATATATATAGGGAGAGAGAGAGAGGGGGGGCATACATGTATACATACACGACAGATATATGTATATCTATGCGTATATATATATGTGTGTGTGTGTCTGCGCGTGTGTAACTGTGTGTGTCTGTTTTTGTATATAATTTCATCAATATCGACAGACACGATGATTGTTACAACTTATTTTATTAGTCATTTGCATTTAATCCATCAGACGTGGTGGAAGATATGAATACACCCTATATATACATATATACATATGTGTATATATATATATATGACCGACGTGTACATATTATTCTCTATACACCCATACACTTGCTCTGCACGTTTCATCTTTAGTTATTAACAACTGCACCGGTTTATCCACACTGACTGCCTCTATTTGCAGGGTTATCTGCCCTGTTATCATCTCCATTTACCTTGCCTCTTCAAAACCAGTTATATTCTTACATTGCTCCCTATATGCATATACATACATTCATGTACATGTTTATATACGTATATATATATGTACATATATATACACACTGCAGCTGCTCACACACACACACACACACACAAATATACATGTATATATGAATATATTTATCATGTATATTTACATGTATATAATATATACTAATATACACACATATATATATATATGTATATGGATATATAAATGTATATATATATAAACAGTTATCAATACTATTCTTGTTAATGAACAAGAATATGTATGTATATAGATATATACATACATATATATATATATATATACTAACATATATATCATACAAACATTTGCTCTTATACATATATGTTTGTGTGTGTATATATATGTATGCATATACATACATACTTGCATATATATATATATATATATATATATATATATATATATACGCATACATATTTACTATTCATTAACAAGAATAGTATTGATAGCTGACTTCGAAGTCACTGTCAATACTATTCTTGCTAAAAGAATATGCTTATACTCTACCAAATGGATTGAGTAATCCTCCCCAATTTAATGTATGATTGTTTTTATTTAAACATAAAAGCAAACACTAATATCATATATATACATATATACATATATATATATATATATACACACACTCATTTTATACATATATGCATACACATATACTTACACATACATACATGCAGACAGACATACACACACAGCTCTATACATACACTGACAGCCTTCAACTGTATTAAGACTCATCAAGTATTCCTTCTTCGTTTAAAATTAAATATTACTATTCCAGTTAAAGTCTGTTTTGTTATTGTTAATTATTCACATTATTGTTGTTCTTCTTATTGTTGTTGTTATTGTCATTGTTCTGATTTTAGAGCGAAAGGACGCTTCTTGCTACGGTTCTGGAAAAGGAACTGTCTTACAGAGGGAGGAATTTGGAATGCCTCACTAACAGAACCAATATCTTGGACTCGGCAGAATTATCTGGGATTTTTTTAATCTCTTATCTTTTATTCGTTTCAGTCATTAGACCACGGCCATGCTGGGGTACCCGCTTGAAGAAGTTTTAGTCGAATGAATCGACCTCCATATATTTTTTTAAGCCTGGTACTTATCCTATATTTAGCGGATGTAATCAAACCAACACCGGCTGTCAAGTGGTGAGGGAGGGACAAATGCAAACATTAACACACACACACACACACATACATATATATCGATATATCCAAATTGAAGAAGAGGAACAGGTAAAATCTAGACAACATATGTTTCCTTGCCAGCAAATCCTCTGATGTAATCATTACACAATGAGGGGTACTAAGCTAGCTGCTCATCAGGCCGAACATATCTTCATTCTATGAAGGTTACATTGTCGTTTGGTGTGAGTAGCTAACTGACTATGCCTTGATGAGTAATTATTAAATCAGAGCATCATTTACATTATTTACATTTGACAGATATTTGTCCTCATCTTTTTTGTTGTTAACAACGTTTCAGCTGATATACCCTCCAGCCTTCAGGTGTCTTTGGGAAATTTCGAACCTGGATTCTTATTCATAAGGTATTTATTGTAAATAATGTAAATAACGTATATGATTCCTCATCTCATAAATACAGAACTGTATTAAATCAGAGCGTCTGTTATCTAGGAGATATATGTAGCCTAGATTTTACCTTTTCCACTTCCTCGGTTTGAATTTTTATTCGCATTCATAGCAACTTTAGTTGCTAGCTTTCAGCAATACAGAAATCTCCAGTTTATCGAATTTCCTCGTAACTTCGATATGGGAAAAAGTGTGTAACCTTCGACACCAATAAATTGTCATTGTTCCTGAACGTACACTGTCACTTTTCGTTTTCTATGCCTACCACAGACCGTGTCCTAAGCTCGTTAAGTGG
>NC_142939.1:66975809-66993309 GCF_046866305.1 Octopus bimaculoides
CGGTATTGGCTGCTTATTTCTCTTGAGATTGGTCAAAGGGATGAAGACATCTCTGATGAGAATCCAATAAGGTTCCAATATCGATTAAAGATGTCCATCATCTTTTCAATCTATGATGAAATAGTTACATTTGGCCTGTTAATATATCTTCTACAGAGGTTATATATATGTGTGTGTGTGTGTGTATATATATATATATATATATATATATATATATATATATATATATATAGAGAGAGAGAGAGAGAGAGAGAGAGAGAGAGAGAGAGAGAGAATATAGAAAGAGAGAGAGACAGACAGACAGACAGGCAGACAGACAGACAGACATGCAGGCAGGCAGATGGGCAGACGGACCGACAGACCGACAGACAGACAGACAGATAGATAGATAGATAGATAGATAGATAGATAGATGCATCTGCGCGTGTTTTGGCCATATATTTCTGTGCGAAGACGACCAATAGAGTTGAACGGAAATATTTAATGAGAGAGAAATATAGAAACACACCGAAGTTTCTGGAAAGAGATCGAATGAACAAAAAAACGAAGAATCAAATAGAGAGAAGAAATGGGTAAGAAAGGCGATTAAGAGCAAAAAAACTTGGGGGCGAAGAAAGTAAAGCACAACGTGTGTCTAATGGACATAATTGAGTGGAAGTCAGTAATTAGCTCTCCGTGGAGAGTTTGTGGAACAAATTGAAAGTAATAGTTTGCCAATTTGGTTGCTGATAGAATCTGACTTGTTCTTCAGCACAGAATTTCATTCTATTTCGTGTAGGGGGAGGTATCTGTGTATGAATACAGTTAATAAAAGATTTTGTAAACTTACTGGCCACACAAATTGTTGATAACTTTGTGTCTGAGACGGAAAATTGTTTGGTCAGTGAGGGTTCAGAAAATACCATTGTTACATAAGTCTGGATCTAATTTAAATCAATCTTGTGAGATGGAGTAAATTTCAAGGTGAGGCAGAAGTATTTCATCGCTTGATTGGGAGAAAGAAACAAACAAACAAAATGGAAGGAAGCACTTCCTACATGATGTTGCTATATTTTAATGCGGAGAGACGTCGAGAGAAGTTCCAGATACAACAGTGACGTCACGATAATCGACCTTTGAAGTCTGAAGGGAAATATTATAATGTTGGAGTATGATGATATTGTACTAAAACCGGAGAAAGAGGGTCGGTGTAACACAATCGAGGTGACTCATTGATATATCCCTACTCTTATGGTATTTATAAGCCGCTGGACCCATGGATATGCACCGCAGTAGGCAACTTCGACAAAATTCTTATTACATTTTGTATTTAAAGAACAATTCCTCCTGCTGTGAAATAGACCGCACTGGAAGCATTATTTCCACGCAGAGCAACGTGGAGCACGAGAATACTTTCTGGTCTGTTCATGGATGTACGAGAAATTCTTGTAGCAGTTTTATTTGTTTTGTTTTGTTTTGTGGAAAATCGTTCGTAATGAAGTTTCACTGTAGCTTGATCAATTTCTGTTCGAACATCATCCCTGTCATTAATGGCTGTTTATGATCGGAGTGAATCAAATGAAAAGCAACAATTGACCTGCTTTATTAAACAAGAATGCAATAATTTAATAATAATATACAAATGATTTTCTTATTTCAACAAATATATACACTCACTTAAACACACTTTATATATGATTGAAAAGTAAACACGGATATATGGTACAGACAATGATATCGCCATTGTGGCTTTTTGCACCCTCCGCAGTCGGTGTTCATAGTGCAATCGGTTTTTGATCCATAACGGTTTTTCAGAGACAAACTTCATTACATTGTTATTAAATGCATTTGCTCTGTGTCAACATAATGTAATAAAGTGTTCCGATGGAGAACCATTGTGGATCTGCATCAAAATTCAGAATGAATAACCACTGAAGAGGATGCAAGTACCTACAATGGCGAAACGTTTGTAGGAAATAAATGATATAAAATGCAACCTCTGTTTATCATATTTTTTTCCTGCACGAGGTGCATTCAAAAGTTTTTTTCTCGCCAGACTAATACCAAGGTGCGGTTCAAAAGTATTTTTCCCACTATGTGGTCAAAATCCTTTGGATGAGAGGTGATGTCACCCTTCCTGCACATGCGTGAACGTTTTCGTGCCAATAAGGCGCGTCGATTCCCGGCTGTCACGCCGAGAGTACAGACTGCATCGCGTTTTGTCAAAAGTTTGGTGATACTCAAGCTCAAACTATACAGAAGATTCAGCATGGCGAGGCACACCTAAGGCAGGCCATCCACAAGCTGAAACGAGGAGCCGATTGAGAAAACTCAGCGAATAGTCATAGAAGATCGCCATGTAACAATACAACCCAGGGAATTACTCACGAAGAACGAATAAGGACACGATCACTGCATTCCACTTTAAGGGAGGATTTGTGCATACGGAAAGTGTCGGCAAAAGAATGAGTGAAAAATACTTTTTGAACGCACCTGGTTAATATGGCCAAATCATACCGAAGTTTATATCTGTATGCATATGTGTATATGGGAGTATATATACGCACACGCGCATACACACACACATACATATACACACACGCATATATATATATATATATATATATATATATATATGTGTGTGTGTGTGTATGTGAGACTAGAAAAACAGCCAACAACTGATGAAGGCTCGTTCTTTATGCTGTTTGTTTTGTTTTCCATTTGTGTCTTTTGTTCTTCGAAAGAATAGTTCATATTTCATGTACTCGTGTTTCGTACTTTTTTGTTGCACACGTTTCCTGACGTCCTGTGCCAACGTATGCATATATATATATATACGTATACATGTAAGTATGTACACATACGTATGCATATATGCATATAGATATATATATGTATATATAAATATTATTCATATTATATATATATATTCATATATATATGCACATATATACTTACACACACCATATATATATATATATATATATAGATATAAATTTATGTGTGTGTGTGTGTGTGTGTGTGTGTGTGTGTGTGTGTGTGTGTGTGTGTGTGTGTGTGTGTGTGTGTGTGCTGTATGTAAATGTACACATTTATATGTATTTATGTGTGTGTGTGTTTGTTTACCATCTCGTTAGACTTCGTAGAATTATTCAAATGGCTTTCTAGATTCCATGCAAATGGCTAAAACATCTAACATTCAATTAGAGACATTTTTCGAAAATATATATTTTATTGGCCGTTCTCCATCTTCCATTTGTTGTGCTTCTTTTCTTTTTCCATTATTTCTTTCAGAAGGTAATTCCTTCCCTCCACTGTTGTTATTATTATTATTATTATTATTATTATTATTATTATTATTATTATTATTTCCTTCAGCATCATTATGGTATCCTACAGCAAACCCTGTGTTGCATTTCTCTACATAGAATCAGGAAATACAATAAATAAAGCCAGAGATATGAAATAATGGCAAAAACTTGCTGTTAGGCGATGCTAAAACCTAGAATTGTGTTGTTGTAAAGAATATTAATGCAGAGTTCTGAAGCAATTTTCCAATTGCAGCTTGCCAATACACGTCGCTATAAAATATACCTGGAACATTCTTTTGCACTCACTACTCTCTCTCTCTCTCTCTCTCTCTCTCTCTCTCTCTTTCTTTCTTTCTTCCTCTCTCCCTCTTCCTTTCTCTCTCTCTTCCTCTCTTCCCCTCTCTCCCTCTCTGTCTCTTCTTCAAACCCTCACTGCCCCTCCCTCTCTTCCTCACTTCCTCTCTCTCTGCTTCTCATTTTCTATTCTAGTCTCTCTTACTCCATTTCTCTCTATCCAATGTTCTCTCTCTCTGTTATGATATCCGTGTTAGCATTCGTACTTACTTGTGTGTGTTAATGTGCATTAATGCACAGACACACACACGCAGACACACACACACACACACATACACACACACATACACACACACACACACACACACACACACACACACACACACACACATATATATATATATATATATATATATATATATGTATGTATATATACACCCTTCTTTGTGCCTGTCACAGCAATCACTTCCTATCATTCCGCTCCGTTTCCCTCTAATGGTGTCAAAGAATCCTTCGCCATAATTCTTCTCCATTTTACTTCAATCTCATAAGGAATCGATCAAGCTTCATCACCAAAAATGTCCATTACTAAGGAAATTGGCTTGTTACCTATCCATACCGATTTCCTTAGCTAACAGCTCACCGCCTCACCTCACTTTAAAATACAATCGTATCGCCATCCATCCCAACACTAAAAATACAACATTACACCGCACCGCACCACAAAACCTACCTCTATTAACCATTATTCTTTATTAACTCCACCTTATCATGCCTCCTTACTTCACCCGACACCCACCGAGGCCATCCAATGAATATCTCTCTCTATATTTTTACCGTTCGCTTTCGTTAATAATCTTTGATTTATTACACAACGGTTAAGGAATCAATCACACTCTATGGTACATCACTCTTTCATGCTTTCTTACTTTCTACGAACTCTCACCAATTCTGCTTTGGATTTCAAATGGAAATTCCTTTTGATAAATGCGCTCAGTGGATTTCCAAATTAGACCTATTATACAATCGTATATACGCGTGTGAGTATGTGTGTGTGCGTGTGTGCGCGTGTGTGTGTGTGCGTGTGTGTATGTGTGTGTGTGTGTGTGTGTCTGTGTACGTGTATGTGCTCGATACACGAGGTACAGGGTACACCATAATCAGTCGTACACTGATTACTTTCACTTAAAATGGAAAAAAAAAGAATGGTCGCTCTCTCTCTCTCGTTCAATCTCTCTTTCTCTCTCGGTATCTTTCTATCTTTGCATCGAGCTAACTTTTTCTGTCTCTTCATTCATCCCTGTCTTCTTATATAAAACACACATGTGTGTGCGTATGTGTGTGTGTATGTGTGTGTGTTTGTGTGTGTATGTAGAGAGAGAGAGACTTTGTGGATGTGACTGCACATATATATATATATATATATATATATATATATATATATATATATATATATATATAAATACATATATATATACATGTATATATATGTGTGTATATATGTATATATGTATATATATATGTGTGTATATATATATATATATATATATATATATATATATATATATATATATATGCACACACGTACATACTCATTTACGTTTATATGACACTATATATCGATGTGTGTGTGTGTATGTGTGTAATTATATTTAGAGAGCACGTTCCACTATCCTCGGAGTAAATGATCATTTTTGTTTCCCCACCTTTTCTCTGCTTCGCACCTTTTATTTCTCTCTCTCTCTCTCTCTCTCTCTCTCTACGTAGCTATCTATCTCCCTCACTCTCTCCCTCTCTCACACACACACACTCTCTCTCTCCCCCTCTATCTATATATCTATTTATCTCGTTCTCTATCGTTTTATCTATCTGTCTATCTATCATGTATATGTATATGTATATGTAAATGTGTGTGTGTGTATGTGTGCTTGTGTGTATACACATACAGAGGGAGAGAGAGAGAAACAGGCAAACTTACGGTGAAGGAGAAAGATCTGTTGTGTACTTACGAGATGTGACTCAATCAAAGAAGGGAACACAATGCATTTCCAAACCAATAATTATGTATTGTGCTTATGTGCGTATGTATATGCAATTGTGCTAATTGTGCGTGTGCATCCATCCACCCATGTATATGTATATACATATGTGTGTGCGTGTGTGTGTATACTTATATGTATACACATACATACGTATGTGTACATGCATAAGCACAAATGTATGCATAAATACATACTTAAATGCACACACACAAAATGTGTACGTATATGTTTATATGTTTGCAGATTTAGAATCGCCGCTCACCATCTCGATGTAATGTCCATTGGCATTTCCATATTAGCTATTACGACAAATAATTCACCGAGATCGAATTTAAATCTTGCTTTATTACAGACGAATTCTCTTTATTCTCTTTATATTCCATCGATTTCAAGAGGCGCATCAATGTATCATCGATGCGAACAATGACGTTACCGTGCTGACATTTCGCCCGTCATGTCAATTAACTGTCAAACCTCATCGCGATAAAATGATTTGGACAGGAACAAAACTTAACACTAGTTTTTCGTTTTATTTATTTATCTATTCTTAGAAATGACTTTCATATATCGATTATTCGCAATTTGATCTCGAAAATAAAACTACTTAACTGAGTCGACCATGAGTTACCTGCCTGAATGGGTAGAAATATGGACTTTGATGAGAACGGTGACGGTCTGAGCCAGCGGCAGCGATTTTGTTTGCGGGAGACTTCGTGACAAGGCTGGATGAACGCAGACGGGGAGAGAAATGGAGAGAATAATGGATACACAGAGAGAGTGTGCGTGTGTGTAAGAAAGAAAGAAAGAAAGAAAGAAAGAAAGAAAGAAAGAAAGAAAGAAAGTGACTAGTGTTATCGATTACGCTTGGACGATGACTAGTGATTTTGGTCGTCAGTGGGGTCCTGAGGTTCCTTGAATGGCCCTAGTTGGGGGATATCCCCTATCATTCATGCCTTCACATCCCTTACATATTCTCTATACTTTCATCTCGTTTCATCCTTTTTTCTTTATCTTCATCTTTTATGTAAATTCTCACAGAAATTGTGAACTGTCCTTGTAATGACCCCCGCATGTGATTCCCTGTGGAAAAGAAAAAGTTATTATTATTATTATTATCATTATTATTATTATTATTATTATTATTATCATTATTATTATTATCATTATCATTATTATTATTATTATTATTATTATTATTATTATTATTATTATTATTATTATTATTATTATTATTAACTTTATTCTCGTTGTCCTTTACCTGAAAGCAGACAATAACAAATCACCAAAGGTTTCAAGTAATGCCTTCTCTTGTGATTCAAAGAGACAATACTCTCCTTAGAATGCGAGCTGTACCCAATTTCTACCGGCATTACAAGCACTTGTAATTGGTGCCATAGCAATTGGTGCCATAGCTTTTGCTTCCTTCAGTTGGTGCCATAATTCCTCCCAGTATGTCCTAGTCAATTGATGTACTACTAGACATTAGGGAAAATTTAATCCGCTTCTTAATTCTCGTAGACAGAGATAACATTTTTTCTCTTCGTCCTCTTTTCAGTTATCTCCCCCTGTGTCAAAGAAATACCGTTAGGCTTCACAAAGTTCTCCTATCTCCATTTTGTTTTCCTTGCAAGTTGTGATAGAACCAAAGATTCTTTCTTCGTTTAGAGTTGAAGAAATCTTTGTCTTCACACAACGGTTATTCGAACGAGTCGCAGGATTTGGAATTATGTAAGATCGTCACTGTTTTGTTGTTGCTGCTACTGCTGCTGTTACTATTGTTGTCTACCAAATTACTTTTGTGAGTATTTGAAACATTTTCTTCTATTAATTATTCGTATTGTTCATTTTCTTCTTCCCTTTTGCATTCAATTGTGTGTTGGTTTTGTGTTGTTTTTTCACCCATCGTATTATTGTTACGTAGCATAATCTTGTGTGGTCGCCATTTTAGATGTGAAAATGTTGCCTACGCTCGGGTGTAAGGAGGGCAAACCCTCCTTGGACACTTATGACTCTTTTCTTGAGCTTTTCACAGAAATTTTTATTTGGTGATCTTCAAGTGAAACATGTTTTGAAGAGAAAATCAAAAAGACATCTTCACACTACGAGTCAATAATGATGATAAGGATGACAACGACGACGATGATGACGATGGAGATAATAATAATAATAATAATAATAATAATAATAATAATAATAATAATAATAATAATAATAATAATAATAATAATAATAACAATAATAATAATAACAATAATAATAATAACAATAATAATAATAATAATAATAATAATAATTAATATTAATAATAATATCTTCATTTTGCCGTCACATTTTTCTAATTTTTAACAATTCTTTGTTTTGTCCAAAAATATTTTCTAATGAAAATTTTTTAAACTTAAAAACACCTCAACATTTCTCAAGGGATGCCAATTCTTTCATCGTTTATCTTTTCTTCTAAACTTCTCACACACACACTGACACATATATGCACACACGTACACATACACTGACACATATATGCACACACGTACACACACACACACTCGCTTTAATCTAGAGACAACATTCAAAAATCCTATTTTTTTTCCAAATGTTTTTAATAATTTTTTATACGTTTTGTTCTAAAACCATCTTTGTTTCGCTTTTCCTTTGTTTTTTTTTCTTTTTCTTTTTTCTATGGCTACATTTCTATCGCAGTTTTTCGATTTTACGGTGGAATGGTCACAACAGAACTCTGATCCTCATTAAAGAATTACTGTTGTTGTCGAAATAATTCTTGTTACCAGAATATTTATTTCTATTCTTCACACTGGAACTTGCAACATCTCTCAGAGATTTCTTTGTCTTTCTTTTCTTTCCTTTTTCGTGTACACTTTTTATTATTTTTTAGTATTTTTTCTTCTACTTTTATTGGAAAACTTGACATGCAGCGATGATGTTAAAATCACAGAGATATTGGGAAAATAATACCAGCGCAACCACAAACAAGCCAGCGCCACAACCACCAAACCACCGTCAATGCCATCAGCACCACCACGAATACAAACACTACCACCAACACACACACACCCTCGGCTTCACCAACACCACCATCAGCTTCACCAACACCACCATCCTCATCATTCTCACCACACATATTTGCCAATTTGTAACCAACATAAAATTTCTCTACACAGTCGCTTACTGATGCAAAGAAGGGCAAAAGAGTTTTCAGATCACATCCTGCTGACTTTCAAATAGAAAAGTAATGGAGACATTGTTAAACAAAAGGAGAGGATGGTCATCGCTGGAACTTCTTTAATGATAGAACATACTGAATCAGAGTTGACTAAGGGTTAAATAACAAAAGCAACAGGGTCACTAGTTTATTATTATTATCATCATTATTATTACTATTATTATTATTAAAAATAATACTATTTTTTTCATTTGCATCTTTTGTCAATTCCGTTTCCATTTCTTGCCGAGTGTCTTCGTGACACCTAGGGTAGAGAAACGTACTGTATACATTGGTAGGCCATTAAAACAAGCACACCTCATTGTTCATTTAGAGAGTCATATGATAGAGAAGAGGAAGACAGACCTCAAGAGACAAAAAGTTAGAAGTCCATTTTGGTGTTAAAGCTAGGGTGTCATATATTTGGTTTTGCACAAAGTATTGTTCTAGAGAATGTTTAAGAAAGCATAAGAAAATTATGTGTTTGTTTTAAAATTTGAGATTACACAGAAAGTATTTTGCGTAGGATATGGGCAGTTCCCATGAGCACTATCTTTTGAATTTCTGTCATTTTGAGGTTTCCTGGTATCTGAGCTAGGTAGCAATCAGCCCCTTTTGCTATCATTCCTAGGGCACCTATGACAACAGGTATTGTTTTAGTCTTCAGGTTGCACATTTTGCCAATTTCTATTTCAAGATCTTTATACTTTCTCAGTTTTTGGTTAGCCTTGACAGATACATTTATGTCGACTGAGACAGTCATATCAATGAGGAGGCATGATTTTTGTCTGAAGTCTTTCAATATAATGTCTGGCCTATTCGTATCTGTCTTTCTCTCAGTTTCAATGGTGAAGTTCCGGAGGAGTGAGAGGTGATCATTTTCAAGCACTGGAGGTAGTTTGTGTTCCCACCAATTTTATCATGGGGCAGGTCCAATGTTTTGCAAATTACCCAGTGAATATACTGTGCTGCTCTATCATGCCTGTTGAGATACTCTGTAGGTGCAAGAAGACTGCACATGGAGACAATATTATCAATGGTTTCATTTTGTTGTTCACATACACATGTTGGGCTACTGCCGTTCTGTAAAATGTTGGCCTGGTAGTTTCTTGTGGGTAGGCATTGATTTTGATAGACCATTTCTTTCCAGAAATAAAACATTCTTGAACATCTTTTCGTTAATACCACTGCCCTTCAGAATTTCAAGATGGCTACTAATCTAAATGATCCTACGAGCAATACAAGTAGAAAACCTTCTCTTTTTTTTACCTCAAATAAATAATCAGGTTTAAACAGGCTCCCTGTAAAGAAGACCAGCGAAAATGTTTGTGGAGTTTCCTCCCTTGAAAATCTTCTTTAAAAAGAAATAGAAATCGCCATTAAAGAATTGCATAAATTACTTTTGCAGTATTTCATTTCTGCATTTTATTTTATTTTCACTTTATTTGTTATTTGTTATCTCGTAAAACTGAGCTTTAAGTTCCAAGTCACTGGAAAACATCTATCTTCCCGCATATCATTGTCTATCTATTAACCTTTCCATTTACTTTATCTCTTTACCTATTTAACCTCCTTCTTTCTCTCTCTTCCACTTTCTCTTCTCTCTATCTTTCTCTTCCTCTGTCTCTCCACCTCTCTCCATGTCTTTCCTTTCCCTCCCACCCAGTCTTCCTCTCTCTCTCTCTCCCTCTCTCTCTCTCTCTCTCTCTCTCTCTCTCTCTCTCTCTCTCTCTCTCTCTCTCTGTTTATCTAACTAAATATCTTTTTATCCTTTTATATATTAATTCTTGAGCATTCCTTTCCAACGACTATCTGTCATTCTAAGCCAGTTCGCCAATAAATTATGTTTTTAATAACGTTTGCCAATAAATAACAATGTTTATTCTTAATGTTACCGACACTTCCTTTTTTTGTATTATTATTATTAATATTATTATTATTATTATTATTATTATTATTATTATTATTATTATTATTATTATTATTATTATTATTATTATTATTATTATTATTATTATTATTATCCTTATTATTAATCTTCGTAACCTAACCAGTTGGCCTTCATGGAATTACATTTAGATACTGGAAGGAGTCCCTTGTGTAAAACAAAATTCTATTATAATTAAACCATTACCGTCTTCCGCATAACGCTCGTTGAGCCTTAACCAAATCTTTAGATATTTGCCTCAACACATCAATACGACTACACGATTCTAGTCAACTGGAAATTAACTGCAAATATATAAAGACGGACATTTTTTACAAATATTTAACAAACTTCTTCAAGTTAGTTTTCCACACTGATTTTTTTTCTCTTTTAGTAATTTTCTGTTATTTTTTATTTGTATTTTTTATTTTTAATATTTTTTATTCCTGTTTTTTTTTTTTATGCAATTTCTCTCCGTTTCATGAAGAGGAATCGTCCAATTTCTTGCTTCGATGATTTGCTAACGTAATCCAGGGGTAAAATTCCATAATTGACTTTTAAACAGATTAGTAAAACGCTTTTCCAATCAATTTAATAGTGCTTGTTATTACCGGATTAACCCACCCGCCCCCACGCCCACCACCTCACATTTTCGCACACCCACCACCCACTTGATCGTCTTCCGAACAAAATTTAAACAAAATACTTGATGAACTAACAGAATGAAAAAGAAAATGGCAAATCTGATTCTGTTTCTTGGAGATTCTTACTGCGACACGGAGACAGAACAGGGCTGAACATTAAGTATGAACCATGGTTTAGGAGGAATATAAAAAAACTGTGATCTCCATGTTTGGTGGTGGAAGACACCTTCCACAAGAAATCAATATTCTCACTCCATTTATCAATTTAATATTATCATTGTTATTATTATTTTTGTTATTATTATTATTAATATTATTATTATTATTATTATTATTATTATTATTATTATTATTATTATTATACATACATACATACACGTATGTACATATGTATGTAATTATGTATGCCTGCTCGCAGGCATGTATATATATATATATATATATATATATATATATATATATATATATATATATATATATATATATGTATACCCACATATATTATAATATTATACATATGTATGTGTGTATGCGTATATATTGTATATCTACATACAAATATATGTGTCATGTGGTGTATGTATATATAACTATATATACACATATAAATATATATGTGTGTGTGTGTGTGTGTCTATATATATATATATATATATAAATATATATTAATAATAATAATGGAGTTACGATGCAAAAACGTATAAATTCAAATGAACATATTTATCTTCTTCAATATATATTTCAGTATAAATATATATATATATATATATATATATATATATATATATATATATATATATATATATATATATATATATATATATATATGTTTAAATAAAAACACTCACACAAGCATGTATACATACATAAATGCATACAAGCGTATACAATACATGTGCGTACATGTGTGTATGGTAAAACAGATATGAGCATGTAAAACACACACACACACACACAAATATAGCATACACATGCCATCACATATAATATACGTTTCTATGTTTATGTCTGATGACTAAACAGAAAAAGATTAGAAGAAACAATATATTTATCGTTCTTTAATATATATATATATATATATATATATATATATATATATATATATATATATATATATATATATATATATATATATTGAAGGCAAAAAGAGCATATAATTGCTATTGAAAGCAGATTTTTTTCGTAATATAAGCTGATAACATATATCTTCCTGTGATCTGAAACACATTAGTCAAACTGTGTGTGAATGTAGACAACCCTGCCTGTAACAAGGGGAAGAAATATTCAACTCTAGCGTACACTCTGCAACCTAAAAACTGTTTGTTTCTTATGAACTTAAATTATATAAAAAGCATTTAAATACATTGATACACATATGAACACATGCACACATGTATACCCATACAAATATAAATACAATCATAAATATGTGTGTGTGTGTGTGTGTGTGTGTGTGTGTGTGTGTGTGTGTGTGTGTGTATGTAGCAATTACAGTATATATATATATATATATATACATATATATATATAAGAATCAGAGAAATTCAGAAAAAATAGTTTACCAGTCCGTTAATGTAAGGTTAACCAAAAATGTACTCGATCCAGTGAGAGATAAATATCATTTAATGTACACAGTATACAGATACAAGCTACTGATAGTTTCTTGCTGTGAAGACACGTATCTAAGTAGGTTTTTAGAACATGCGTTGTGTCTCCAAGCCGTCTTTAAGCGCAACGCATGGTCTGTTCTATTTGAAAATCAAAATGTTGGTATCTGAGTAATCACGATAAAAAAGACAAAGTGGATGCAAATAAAGGGTGGATGAATAAAAAGCGAGAAAAGAAAAGAAAAAAAAGTACTTCATTCAATACATCCTTCCCAGCAACAGACGCATCATCACCAGATTCAGTACCAATTCCAGTGATGAGATACAAACAGCACCACTTATGGAAAGCAATTAACACCATAACAGATCGATGAAGAAATCCCAGAACAGATACACCACCAACACTACAATAGAACCATCTTCAGCGGAACAGATCACAAGCACCAAAATAGATCCATCAGCACCAGAATAGATTCACCAATCAGTTCCATTGCTTCCACTACCATTTCTAACACAACGACAAAAGCAGTTTCACTGAAATGGAGTTGGATATAGTAATTTCACAGTAAGAGACCAAAATATGGAGATTTGAAAAAGGGAGATTTCAGAGAGAAAACGAAAGAGAGAGGTGGAGCGAGAGAGCGTGAGAGAGAGAGTGGCTAAAAGAGAGTGAGTGAGAGGGAAAGAAAGAGGGAGAGACGAAGATGTGGAGGGGTTTATCTCGCTTCGATAGAATAATTGGTCAAATGTTAGAAAATTAATTGCAAAGAAAGAATTTCAAAGATAAAGGAAGGATGACAGGGAATCGAAAAACCAAATATTAAGATTAATGATGGAATTGGGGTTTAGAAAATGGATGGTGCCTTTGTGACTATGAATGATGCATCCTTTGGTGCACTTGTCACTCTGTGTCAATTTAAGACTATCTTATAAAAAACCAATGCAGAATATCCAGAAAATTATTTGACTCTACAAACTGTGTAGAAAAAACATTTCGATTAGGTTCGCCTGGTATTTCTTTAACCCTTGGGTCTTCCTTTGATGAAGATTCATGAAACAATATGCAAGGTGCAGGCGTGACTGCGTGGTATGAAGTTTACTCCCCAAGCATATGGTTCCGGTATGGTTCCGGGTTCTGTCCTACTGCATGGCAACTTGGGAAATATAGCTTTGGGCCGACCAAAGCCTTGTTAGTGGATTTAGTAGACGAAAACTGAAAGAAGCCCGTCGGATATATATATATATATATATATATATATATATATATATATATATATATATATATATATATATATATATATATACTTTCCGAAAAGTGTCGCTGAAGAGGTCACAGATGTATGACGAAAGATTTCCAGACAATGGACAGGCGTTTAAATAATAAGATAAGAACAGTAATAAACGAGTAAAGAAGAAATATATATAAAGTGCGTGTGTTTATTTGGCAAAGAAAAAAATAATAATAAATAAAATGACCATCCCGAAATACAATATATGTTACAACACACGATTTCACATCAGGAATCTTGCAAAACGAATTAATAAACGTATATATATATATATATATATATATATATATATATATATATATATATATATGTGTGTGTATATATATATATATATATATATATATATATATATATATATATATACACAAACATTCATTTGCTCTGGAATATATTTTCGTAGATAAGTTTGGTGACACAATCTACGTTAAGGATTATGGACCTGAACATAATCGAACAATTTTCGTACAATTTTCAACAATTAACGCCCTGACTCTTTTCGACTTTCATTGGGTAATATCACTAATATAATCTCTGTATGCAACTCTACTTGTTTTGCCTTGAAAGACAGACTGAAGAAGAAGTTCACCATCTTCATTTGGAGGCCAAATTATTCGATGTACGTCATTTCAGCGATGATGCATTTTTATCAGATGCGGCAGAATCTATAGACTTGTATATCCATTCGGCTGAGTTCCTGCTTGAAATAGTTTCAAGGAATGTATTGAACCAGCATTGAACAACAGGCGTTGCCTATCTGTTCTTGCCATTACTGTTTATGATATTCACATCAAGTTTCAGTAAACGATTTACTCATCGGAGAATTCTATTCAGTATTTATTTTTAGATTTCGTCACTGAATCCAAATGCATGCAGCGATGCTGAAGTACTTTTAAATTCCATTCCTGAAAATATATGGAACGGTCATGGGTTGAGCGGCTTTAATCGCAGCAGTGCAGGTTCGACGTTGGCTTGGGACTAAACAACGACAACTAGAGGATGGACAATGAACAACTAAACCTTACTGAAATAAAAGTTTACCGCCTTTAATAAAAGAATACTCGATGGGATGATCATGGGCGGAATGTGCTTGATCGTTGGTGTGATCTGATAGTTTGGCGGCGCAGATCATGGGTTAAACAAACAACAATAATATTAGAAGTCAAAGTCACCTTCGAAGTTACCCCTCCACACACACACCTTCACTTCTTCCCCCCCCCCCCATCACAATGTAGACTTAGGTTTCCTTAATTACGAATGATTTGTAAAAAGTAAAAATAATTATATAATGGAAGACGAAACAATATTGACAACAGCGATTTCTTCCGTTATGTTAAATAAGAATGTTTAAATGAAACATCGAACTGGATGGCTGGATTGCTTGCCGGCTGGCTTGCTGGCTGGCTTCCTGGCTGGCTGGCTGGCTGGCTGGCTGGCTGGCTGGCTGGCTGGCTGGCTGGCTGGCTGGCTCTCAGCATCAATATATTTAAAGTTTGGATTCCTCTTTCACTTTCTCTTTTCCTTGATTTGAAAATATTTGATGTTTTCTCTTGTATAGCTTTGAATCTGTATTAGGTGAGTGAAATAATATTTAGAGAACTAATGGAGGACTTCCGGTCCTATGTGGCGTCTCATTTTATGATGTTGGATAAATGAAGTAAATATTTTGTGGACGAAGGAGACGCTGGGGGTGTAACTCTTGTTTTATAGACGCACGGCTATAAACGCATACGCACACACACACATATACATACACGCACACACGCACGTAGACACGCACGCACACGTAGCGTGTGCGTCATACACGCCATTTTACATTCAAGTTGTGTCTGCTTCTTTGATGGAATACAAACATATGAAGGGAGTAACGCATTTCGCCATTCCAGTTGATAACATAAAACAAAAATGAAGTAAAACAAATCATAGAAATGTAAATGGTTGAGTTTTTAATGGAAGCGAAATCTGAACAGGTCGTAATTTCGAGAAATAGTCATAAAGAAAAATGATTTTAAAAAATGAAGAACAAGCAGAGGAAAAAAAATACGAAAGGAACCAGTTTGGTTGAAATGTTTGCATGGCTTTGGTCACACAAATTTATTTGACGAACAGTAAATGTTCGGTCGACTAATCGAAGTCAGTTGGTTTTATAACTGAAAGGAAAATTATTTACATCGAACAATAAAGTTGTTTGCTGACGAAAATAAATAAAAGTGATTCATTCGTTTTAAAGATGAAGTGTTTCTTTTATTCCTGGACTGAGTTTGTGATGAAGGATTGACACACTGAAATAGGGCGCTCTGAATGGGTGGAGAGAGTAGAATTGTTGGAATTGTCATTGATCAGATATTGAGAAATTAAAAGTTTACAGAATGGGGAATATTTACTTGACATGATGTGGTTTCATGTAACGAGACAAAGTTTATTCTCCCTACAAACGCCATTTAAAACAACTTATTACCTTTCCGGCTTCTTAATGTTTCAGCAGGATTCAATACTATTTTTTTTTTTTTACTAAACTCACAGAACAGTTTTAGGAATTTACCATTGGTGGCGCTGAATGTAGTCCCGTGTAATAATGATAATCCTTTTATCGATCTAAGAAGAAATGAAAAGCTGAATGGACCCAGAAGGATTATAAGCCCAAATGAAACTAACCATTTTAACTACAAATTACCATTTTGGAATGGACAATTGCCATTGCTAACATAGTCATTATGGTTGATAGCTAATCCTCCAGAGAAGCATCGGCATAACGATACAAACACTCTCTCTGAGTGGAGTAGGAGTTATCTTCCCATGTCTCCATGTTACCTTTATAGAATAGAAGACATTTTGACACGAGTTTATATGAGAAACAAAATCCAATATGGTCAAACCTCCTGGTTTTGATTACAATAATTAATTAATTAAATCTCTTCCTGTTAGAATGTGATAAACAGGAATTTTATGAGTGGAATTGTCGTTAAATAATTGCGTATCTTTCTTTTGTTTCTTATACAACCACCAACTGTTAATTTCTTGCATCAGTTTGAAGGCTGTTATCGATATTCAATACCCACCTACGTTTCCTCTATGTTTACACATTGCTGCTGTTTCATTGACACGAAGATAATGCCTGTCAAATGCTGAGCTGGGGACGGGGTGGCACTTCTCAGTCTATATCGATATTTCAATTCCAATTAAAGAATTCATG
>NC_142939.1:66998309-67023581 GCF_046866305.1 Octopus bimaculoides
TTGGTAATTATTTGTCACGAATGAAAATAAGGAATTCACCTTGCAGCAGCAGTCTTCGAGAAAATCACATTTAGGTGGAATTTCGATGAAAGTAAGAAGTCAAACTGTCCCCTGTTTTTAATACAATATACGAACCTCACGGCCCTTGTTTCCTTTTTCGTAACGTTTCTATCGATTCAAAAACTCCATAAATATGTGTATATGTTTGTGTGTGTACATATACATACACATATGTTTACACACATATACATACGTATATGTTTACACAAATATACATACATGTATGTTTACACACATATGCATATATATATATATGTTTACACACATATACATACGCATATGTTTACACACATATACATACATATATATAATTTTTACGCACATACAAGAAAAAGGGTGAAAGTGACTTGAAAGGTTCGATTTACCAATCTCCGTCGGATTGTGATGCATTTAGGTTTATCTTGGCTCTATACAGTCGGTGGTTAATTATATAGTCTGAAGTAGATTGAGCAGTGCGGGGTGTAAATTAGGTTTTGTGCATGTGCGTCTGAGAAAAAGATGTAATGGCGAGATCATAACAGAATGTGGAAAAAGTATGTTTCTTGGGTGAGTGCTGATGGAAAGATATTATTAGAAGATATTTATTGTTTGACGTTGGAGTTGTTTTATTGTTCCTCGTTCAGTCAAGCGTGTAGAATTTTGTAATCAGGTGTGTCTAGTTTAAGTCATGAGATCGTTAGTATAAAGATATGGTTATTGTTGTTTTAGGGTTCACAAAATATGTGAGGGGGAAAAGATTAGCTAACAATAATAGTTAACATGTAGGGAAATAAAGTAGCTAACATTGAGGAAATTATTGTAAACAGAAAGGATTGGAATACGAATAAAATGGCCCCAGTAACTCACAACGTCAGTCACGGATGTGTCTGGCAACTAAACACTCTTTATAGCGTACCTTCACCCGTTATTATTAATAATGATTTTGTTGGTCTTGACTTTTTAGCCCTGGGATAACCTTAATTAATCAGACTTATGATCACCAGCGTTCCAGATGTAAACATCCCAAAGTGTCCTTCCTTTGTTTAAGCGATCTTGGATAGATACGGCTGGTATTACCAGCAGGTAGTGCGGCTATATAGAGCCCACCTCGTTGAATTGTACCTATACACGTCGGTTGCCTTAGTAACTGCAACTTACTGAAACACTAGGCAGTTTTACTATACTGACACTACAGTAAATGATTGCTAGCCTCAGTAACCACCTAATGATATCTACTTAGCATTGGGTGGTCATTAAATCTAAGAATTAAGTATCTTGGCGATGATCAGGGTGGAATTAGAGTAGCTGGGAATATTCCAATGCAAAGATATAAAATCTATCGATCACACATCTGTAACCATGAACCTTTTCCCATGCTGATCCACGGCTTTTAATCTAGAAATAATCCTTGTAACAAATTTTGACACTTGGCACTTAACTCTTCTTCAATAATATAATCAAAGACTGCAAATGTGTTTTAACTGCCGAACATTGCACAATCTGGTCCATTTCTAAATATTTGGCTCTAAAAACATCGCTCCATTAACAGAATGTATATCGTATTGAAGAAATATTTCCATAAATAAAAAAAGAGCAAGTATTATCGAAAATGGTATCTGATATCATGGAACCACTTGATGTATGGATGTTAGAGAAAAAGAGAAATGATGAAGGAAAGTTTAAAGCGAAATCAAATACAGAAAGACCAAAGAAAAAGATGGCTATCTTATTGAGCATAATTTAGTGTGAAACTTGTGAAGAGCTGGATTGGTTAACCAAATTTATAGCTAAAGTCACTCGATATCAACGTTAAACCGGAAATTGTGAAAGTTCCATGTTCGACCTGGAATGATCGTCGGCAAAATAGATTAGGACTAAAAGTGTTTGGAAGGGAAATAAGAAATAAAGGAAATGATTAAATGTAGCACTGTTGCCCCCCCCATCGCCCCTCCCCTCTTTTATCATTTCTTTACACGTGCATTAGAACATGGAAAATGTATGCACATGCACACAGATATGTATAAATAAATAAATAAATAAACTGATATAAATAAATATGCATATGTATTACATATATACATACATTATATACAATATATATATATATATACATACACATATATATACATATATATATATATATATATATATATATATATATATATATATATATATATATATATATATATATGTATGTATGTATGTATGTATATATATATATATATATATATATATATATATATATATATATATATATATATATATATATATACATATATGCATACATATGTATATATACATTGTACCTGTACGCGCGCGCGCGCATCTGAATATATCCAATTCAACTCGAAATTTTACAAAAATAAGTGAAAATTATTGGAAAAGTTGGTTTAAACAGTTTCTTGAATATCTGTGAAGATAACAGAAATAACGGTTTCTAATATTGGCACTAGGCCAGCAATTGTGAATGAGGTGGGGAGTCGTTGGACAAATGGAAAGCAAAGTCGACCTCGGAAGAACTTGAATTCAGAATTTAAGAGTCACGCAACCAAACACTGCAAAGTGTTTTTCTTCGATAGCAGAATCGGTTCCAGCATCCGATAAATGCTTGAAGCTGTTTGTTTTCACCTCTTTACGTTCTGAGTTCCAACCCGACCGAAGTCAACTTCGCCTATCATCCTTTCGGGGGTCGATAAATTAAGTACCAGTTAAACACTAGGATCGATGTAATCGACTAGTCCCCTCCCCTCAAATTTCAGGCCTTGTGCCTTCAAGCTGGTTTGGTTTCACTGAAAGTGTTGACTCAAAAAAACAACGTTGCTTTCGTCAAATCGTGTCTAGTTTTTGACGTCTTCCTTCCCTCCATGTCAAATAAAGATTTCACTTCTATACAACCTATAATTGTTGGCGGATGCCGCAGGATTAAGTTAATCTTTTTAGCTTTCGGCAATATTTTAATTCCATCTAATTTTCAACACACTTGTGTGTTAATTTTTTTTTTTTTTGTTACAAATTAATATGAATTCATCATGAAGAAGCAACAAAAACAATTTGAATAAATTTTGTAACATTTGTGGTCAGTACGTTGCATAAACAAAGGAAAATCTTGTATGCCTCTAGCTTAGCACACTCTGGTAACAAGGTTTCGCATCACATGTTTAGTCTGAATATAAAATATTCTCCTTTCCTATCTGGGACACTGTAAAAGAACTCTCACCAAGATAAGGGTACTAAAACCACAACCGAAATATGGAGAAAGTAAGAGATGATAAGAAAGCGTGACAACGTAGGTGGAGGAGGAACAAGGGAGGAGGAGAAGGGGAAGGGGAGAGGAAGGGGAGTAGGGATGGTGATGAAGATGGGGCTAGGGCTGGCGGTGAAGATAATGATGGTGATGGCTATGATGATGATGATGATGATGATGATGATGATGATGATGATAGTGATGGAGATGGTGGTTCGAATGTAACAATGTAACAATAGAATGAAAAAAGACATAACTAACACAAAAGCGAAGATTGAAAGGTGGATGAAAGGAGAGAAGATGAGAGACAGATATAGAAAGAAAGAAAGAAAGAAAGAAAGAAAGAAAAGAAAGAAAGAAAGAAAGAAAGAAAGAAAGAAAAGAGAGAAAGAAATAAAGAAAGAAAGAAAGAAAGAAAGAAAGAAAGAAAGAAAGCCAGCTGGAGTGAAATAGCGTGTACGAGACGAGAATCTACCGATTGAGACAAAATGAGAATGAGTGTATCTATCATATATACATATATACATACACATATATATATATGTGTGTGTGTGTGTGTGTGTGTGTGTGCGTGTGTGTATATATATGTATATATATATATATATATATATATATATATATATATATATATATATATATATATAAATTTACATATATGCGTGTGTGTGTGTGTGTATATATATACTTGTGCGTATGGTGTGTCTATGGCAAAGTTAATTAGCTGTCAATATTCAATAATGCCACTCCAGTCCCCACCATCCTACAAGCCTGAACCCCTGAACCGCCCACCTTGCCCACCCCTACCTACACGC
Organism: Octopus bimaculoides; assembly: GCF_046866305.1. Classification (NCBI taxonomy): domain Eukaryota; kingdom Metazoa; phylum Mollusca; class Cephalopoda; order Octopoda; family Octopodidae; genus Octopus; species Octopus bimaculoides. The sequence goes on from NC_142939.1 coordinate 67,002,405, forward strand.
ACGGATAAAACCTCTCTTTGTTGGATGTTGTTGAATGTGACCAATGGAGTCGAGAGGATGAGAATAATTTGTCACGCTATCACGAATAGCAAACAAACGAAGAACTTTTAGAATCAGTTCCACGATAACGAGACCATCACCATCATCATCATGATCACCATGATCATCATCAGCATCAGCATCAGCATCAGCATCAGCATCAGCATCATCATTAGTATTGTCATTATTTTGATGATGATGATGATGGCGATGATGATGATGATGGCGATGATGATGATGATGGCGATGATGATGATGATGATAACGACAAAAATAATTGCCTCTGATTGAAGCCCAATGTCAGCAATTTCGAGAGGCTATCGTTAGTCAATTGCATTGATCTCTCAGAACTCGAGTTGTACTTATTTTATCGACCACCTATGAGATGAACGGCAAAATCGACATCAGTGGACTTTCAACACGGAACCTGAAGACGGATTAAATACTGCTAAGCAGTTTGTCCGGCGTTCTAACCATTTTGCCAGCTCGCCGCCTTAATGATTATTATTATTATTATTGTTGTTGTTGTTGTTGTTGTTGTTGTTGTTGTTGTTGTTGTTGTTGTTATTCTTATTGAGTGAGAGAGCAGTGCGTGCCATCAAAGTGACACTGGGGTAAAATACATGAAGCCCAGTATACCAGTCATGACTACCCCTCTGATAAGGGTACACCAGGCACATGCATCACAACCACATGTGTGCAACATGGTGATCTCATATCAAGATAAACAGCGCATGACCTTGCAGGTGGGACCTAGTTAGAATTTTCTTCAGGTCAGCTAGCCCGTCCTGCTCAAATGGTCCCTGAATAAGGGTTGCTTAAGGATGTTGAAGAAAATATTAAAATGTGTTCAGGTAAAACATGGGGTGTATACGTAATTAATTAGTTTACGTACTCACGCGTTTTTGATGTGTACTTACTCGGATATAGTCCAACACTTTTAATGAGGACGATGATGATGATGATGATACAAAAGATGTGGCATCTTAAAGCAAAAACTTTCCTGATATTGTAGGTCCTAGGTATGATAAAAAATGGATGTCAGAAACATCTAAGCAACATCCCAGGAGAACCATGTCTCAGAGAAATCCAAAAGATTGTGCCGGCAAGTACTGCCCACAACCTTAGGAAGAAAACCCTATCAATTTAAATGTCTGTGTTGTATCACATGGAGATATTTCGCTCCTGCCCTTGCCACTTCCCCTCTCCAAGCTTTCAGTTATACTGTAACATCTCTTATCGTTCACTCGCCCTAGGTTGTGTCTCGGCAAGTGATTGCAACAAACATGAAGATTAAAAGTAAATAACAATAATAACAATAATGTTTTTTATTAGACACAAAAACCTCGAACAATAAAATACAATAATGTAGTTTGAGGAGAGGACATACAAAAACTAAGTGTGGAGGTGAGAGGGGCAAAGAACTTAGATAAACACGAGGGGAACGTTGAAAGGCGTTACACAATTAAAACTGTTAAAAATGTATAAATACACACAAGTAATGACATAGAAATGAATAAATAGACAAATGAATAAGGTAGAATAAATAAGGGATAATAATTAAAACAAGAACTAATTCAAACAGAAAATAAAACATGAAAGACATTTAATTCTTTTGTTACCGTATTTTTGTTGAAACAGAAGACCTTTGTTTCAATTAATTTCAGAAATAATGAAGAATTTACTAAAATACAATTATCATTAGTCTGCTGGTGTTTGGACACAGAAATTAACATAAAATTTTGACTGAAGGTTTTAATTTAAATCACTCTAGAATACGAGGCTTGTATCAAAAACTTTTAACGAAGGAATGGTTTCGTTGGTTGACAGAAAATGAAAATATGTGTATGAAATTCCAAATACCAGTCATTCGAGTTTCTAAAATTTTCTGAGAGAGATTTCATAATCTTAAAGTGTAAACTATAAAGATTTTTAACGTTTGTCCTATTTAACTGACATTTAGAATTATTTCTTTATATTTCTACTAAAGTTTACAGGCAATACCAGCAGAGATATTTCAGGCATTGCAACATAGGAGAGATATTTCGGTTGTGATATATTAATATTTCTCAAACACACAAACTCAAGAACCTCTTCAGAATTTTGACACAATTCACATCGAACCATAATTTATTTTCAGTCATTAGAAATCCTTTAAAATAATTTCGGCTCCGGAAAATAACGTCGTCTTTTTTTGCTTCTTTTATCATTAGTTTTTGACAAGAATATAGTTTAGTTTAGAAACGGTCCATGCTGTACATAGAGAATTATATTTGCTGATGGAAAAATAATATTATCTTCGCGTTTTTCGTAAATAGAATTAAAATAAATATTACCTTGGCTCAGACCGGTTGGGGAAGGGGGGGATATATTATCGAGGTTGATATTCATTGCACTGTTGTGTGTATATATATATATATATATATATATATAATGGCCTGATCATTGGTATCTTATGGAAAACGTGACTCAGTCAGTAGACGCCAAGTTTGTTTTCATGCATATGTATAATTATTTGTATGCATGTAGGCGCATATATATTTATGCATATATTACACACACACACACATATATATATATACTTTTATATATACATTTATATATACATACTTTTATATATGTTTATATATATGCATACACGTTTATATTTGTATATGTATATATATATACATACATACATACATACATACAAACAAACATACAAGTAGATAGATAGATAGATAGATAGATAGATAGATAGATAGATAGATAGATAGATAGATAGATAGATAGATAGATAGAGGCAGATATGATGTTTATATGCATATGTGTATTTGTGTTTGTATATGGCAGTAAACCTATATTTATGTGTGGGAAGTGGGTACCGATCAACAGAAGACGATCACTGTAAATCATACGCGCACGCATACAAATGCATACGCACATACAAATCAAAGCAAACACACAAATACATACGTGTGGTGGTGGGGGGTTGTATGGAGTTACCTCTCTTTGCTCTCAAATTTTCTCTGCCTCTGTCATTTACTCTCTCTGCCTCTGTCATTTTATGGAATTATCTCTTCCATACCCAGCTGCTGCTGATGCTGCTGTCGCATTGTGAAATTGTCTTATTCTATTTACTGAGCATTATTCCAAGAAATATCCCCGTTATATTCACGAAATGATTGTTCCTGTTGCTATTGTGATGACTTTACTAAATTTCATTTATTTTCTTTTTATGTTAGACACACAGAGGAGCAGCGAGCTGGCAGAAATCGTTAACACGCCGGACAAAATACTTAGCAACATTACGTCCGTCTTCAAGTTCTGTGCTCAAATTTTGCTGGGGTTGAGTTGGCCCTTCATCCTTTCGGGTTCGATAACATAAGTACCAGTTGCGCACTGGGGTCTACGTAATTCACTTACTTTACTCCTCCCCGCGAAATTTTTGGCCTTGAACCAAAATTTGGAACCAGTATTAGTTACCCAGTATTGAGTACTGTAAGGATTAGGTGGAGAGGAAGTAGTTGTGTAGTGTAACATTATGGCAAATCTTTAGAGATTTTACTTCTAATTCAGTGGCAACAACAGCTTGTATTACTAGCTCTTTCTTTGGTAATTTTCTTTTCTATTATAAGCACAAGGCCTGACATTTTTGGGAAGTAGGGTCAGTTGATTAGATCGACCCCAGTACGCAGCCGGTACTTAATTTATTAGACTGCGACTATGGAGGGGAACTACCTTGAAGAATTTTGGTTGAAGGAATGGACCCCTGTAACTTTTTTTTTAGCCTGGCACTCTGTCGGAAGCTTTTGCCGAACCGTTAGATTTACTATGACGTAAACACAACAACACCGGTTGCCAGCGGTGGTGGGGGACAAATACAGACACAAAGACACACTTAGATATATACGACGAGCTTCTATCTGTTTCTGTCTACCAAATCCACTCACAAGGCTTCTGTCGCTCCGAGGTTCTTGTAGAACACATTTTCCCAAGGTGCCACGCAGCGGAATTGAACTCAGGACCTTGTGGTTGGGGAGCGAACTTCTTACCACACAGCCACATGTATAGATAGATAGATAGATAGATACATACATACATACATACATACATACATACATACATATTCACACAAAGAGAGAGGGAGTGGTTACAAGATCGTGGCCGAACAAAGGAATTAAGAGATGTGCGATGAAAGAGTGTTTAAAAACAGTGAGGAAGCACGGATTGAGTGAGAAATACTTCAATGAACACAACTATTGCAGTGTATTATGGAACGGTTCGGAAGGGAGGCCACGGTGCGCTGGGTGAAAGGTGATAGGCTGCAAGTAAACACAGGATATTGTTGGCGGCAACTACTGGGTATAGGTCAGAGTTGGGGTCGAGGGTTCGAGTGTGGGTCAGTGAGGGGTTTGGTTGATTGCTTGTGTGTATTCATTGGTCAACCTAAAAGATATTGAAGAAAAGAATATACCATATTCTAATTTGGTCGATCACCTAAGGCAACTTGAACATACAGGTGCGCGTGAATGCAATTATAGAGATAGATAGATAGATAGATAGATAGATAGATAGATAGATAGATAGATAGATAGATAGATAGTTACATACATACATACATACATACATACATACATACATGCATACATACATACATACATACATAATTATATATGGTTCCACAGAAATAGAACAAACATACAAATATGCATGTGTGCGTGTGTGCATGTGTGTGTGCGTGTGCATGCGTGTGTGTACATGCGTATATAGTATACAATTTCGCAAATAACGGATTTGAAACAGTGAAATTATTATTAGTGGAATGGTGGAATAGAAGTGGCATTTCTTGTGAGAAAAAGCGAAAAATCAATGAAGATAAATTAAGACTCTCTCTGCTTGGTCATCTGAATTCTTAAAAAGATATTTTGAGAACTTCCGACAAGCCCCCTTAGTTAAGTTTCCGCCTTATCGTACGTGTGCGCATGTGCATATATATGTGCGTGTGTGTGTGCGTGTGTGCGTGTGTATACAAATATATGCATACCTATATATATATATATGCGTAATTTTATATATTTATACATATATATGTATGTATATATGTGTAATTATATACACATATATATATGTATATATGTGTAATTATATATATATGTATATATATATATATATATATATATATATATATATATATATATATATATATATATATATATATATATATATATATATACATATATATATATATATATGTATATGTATATGTATATGTATATATATATATATATATATATATATATATATATATACATACATGCATACATACATAAATGTATGTATGTGTGTATGTATGCATGTATGCATGTATGATATATGTATGTATGTATGTATGTATGTATATATGCGAATGTGTACGTATGAGGGCACGAATGGCTTTTTGTGTAGTTCAGTATGTGTGCGCACGCATGTGAGCGCGTTATTTTTTCCCTGTCTATTTTTTCTTCCATGGAAAGATCATAAAAATAGAAGCCAGAAACACAACTTTATTCACGAAAGGTTGCGAATCAATGTTAATGGGATTTTAATATCAATAATATTAGACCAACACGGCTATATTTCATTGTAGAAATAACACAAACTCAACTTCAAAGCAAGCTCGGAATGTGTGGACATGTATACACACACACACGTGTTTGTCTGTGTGTGTGTATATACATATATATATATATATATATATATATATATATATATATATATATGTATATATATATATATATATATATATATATATATATATATATATATATATATATATATATATATATATATATATATATATGTGTGTGTGTGTGTGTGTGTGTGTGTGTGCATATCTATGAGTGTATAATATCAACGAATCGGATGGTGCACTTACCAACATGTGTGGTTTTTGTGCGTGCGTGTGTGTGTGTGTGTGTGTGTGTAGGTAGGTAGGTAAGTATCCGTGTGTATCCCAGCGTTCGTGGATGTAGCTGGGCAACAGAAAATGTAAGCAAAGGTGTGTGTATATTTATACTAACCGAAATCTCTCTCTCTTTCGCTCTCTCTCACCATATGTGTGTGTGTTTGTGTTTGTGTGTGAGTGTGTGTGTGTGTGTGTGCGTTTCCTTCTTTCCTTCCTTCCTTCCTTGCGCCCTCAGCAGCTGATAGAGACGTAGAGACGCCGCAGTGCCGTACAGGGTCATATTCAAAGCTGACGTAGTTCATCGGTTTCCAGGAAATATCTGCGGTGAGAACGGACGTGAGGATGTACGTATAAATGTGTAAGTGGTGGGTGCGAGTATTATTCAAAATTGCGATACAAGAAATAACTCAGGGTGACCAGTGGCATCTATTTGAACAACAGTTGAATACAGGTATACCAAATACCATACAACATGTTCCTGATTTTGTTATTCTTGGAGATGGTCATCTATGACCTCATCAGTGCTCCTCCGTGTCCCCTCGACATAAAAGAGACACATGTAAAGGAGATTCATTGATGAGGTCACAGAATGTATGACGAAAGAACTTTAACAGACAAATAAGCTATAAATAACACGAATCAAAGCTAAAGTGAATATCAAAATTACAGTGTGTGTGTTTAATTGGCAAAAAAAGGCCATTCCCAAATACAACATTTGTTTCAACACACGATTTCACATAAAGAATCATGCAAAATAAATTAATTGTTGATTTATTTAAATTATCTCCGACTTTGGAAGATGAGCCATTCTAACGAAATGCCAGGAGGGACAAAATAGGTAACACAAACAGGACAGTGAATACAAACAGCGTATACTGTTGTTAAGTGCTCAAAATACGAGACTAGAAAAACTGTCAACAACTGATGAAGGGTTGTTCTTTATGTTGTTTGTTTTGTTTTCCATTTGTGTCCTTCGTTGTTCGAAAGAATAGTTCATATTCCATGTACTCGTGCTTCGTATTTTGTGTTGTACACGTTTCATGACGTCCTGTACTCACGTATGCTTATATATATATGTATAGATGTATGTACATATACGTATGTATATATGCACACACACACACACACACACACACACACACACACACACACACACACACACATATATATATATATATATATATATATATATATATATATATATATATATATATATACATAATATTTTATTAAAACTGGGGAAAATCTTCACAGACGTTTACTCGATGTTCCGTGTGACCATTTATCAGAGAGTTGTAATTAATAAAAATGAATATTCAGTAAGTTTATGGAAGATGCTCTCAGTTTTGAAAAAGAATAATACATTAGTCGAACTTTGATATTGGTGTAGTTTTTACACCTTGTTTTTCACCTATTTGCTTATCAGTGTATGCGTATGTATGTATGTATGTATGTATGTATGTATATATGCATATGTGTCTGTGTTTGTGTGTGTGAATATATACACGTGTGTGTGTGTGTATACATATTTACATAGATATATACATATGCATACATATTTACATAGATATATACACAGACTTAAATATATACATATCTACATACACACACACACACACACACACATACCATATATATATGCATAAACATGTGTGTGCGCGCGCGTATCTGTATATGTATATATCACTGACTGAATTGACTCCACAAATAAAGACGCCATTACACAAAGCAGTATTCAAAGACGAACATTTACGTATACTCATACACATACAGACACATATACACACGAATATATATATATATATATATATATATATATATATATATATATATATATACATACATACATACATAATTACATACATACATACAGACAGACAGACAGACAGACAGACAATGTAGGATCGTATAGACAGAAGTATGTGTGTACGATTTACACCGAGTTAAAGAAATCAATACTCACGTAATATCTCACACACATATAGATATACTTACCCAAACAACACACACACAGTATAAATATACACAGAAACACACATATCAGAGACAAAAAAAAACATATGTAAAACCACATACACACACAAACACTGAAAACTGTAATATAATAAAATATTTGATATTCAACAAAAATCATTGAAATCAATTGAATTTCCCTCAATTTATGGTCATTGTATTTTAAAGTAAATAGTTCTATGTAGACTCAGTTTAATGTATTTTAAGAGTTCTAGAATATCAAGTTATAATGTATGTATATATTATATAAAAGAAAATATAGAGAGAGTGTACAATAATCTTGGACAATATCATTGATACGTGAATATGGAGTTTAACATAGGATGATGTACATATATCTACAACATAAACACAGGCAGAGATGCGAGGTTGGAATATTACTTTCTTAATGTGCTCTCAGTATTGATCCAAATGCACGGTAACAAGAGCAAATGTATTCTATGGTTCCTTTCATTTCAACATTATTTTTTTTAGTGGAATTTGTTGGTCTACTTGTAGTTTATATGTACGTATGTATGTGTACGTGTGCGTGTGTGTGTATGTGTTTGTTCTAAATGATTGATTGATACAGATATGGAGACTTATATACAGGACTTTAAGTTTCTGTTTTAACAATTCATTGAGAAACCTGAAGTCCTGTAAGTAAATCTCCATATCTTATCCAGCCAATAAATATACTTCTCTATTTCCAACGGTTATATGGTCTAGGGAATAGGAGCACTCCGTCGGTTACGACGATGAGGGTCCCAGCTGATCCGATCAACGGAATAGCTTGCGCGTGGAATTAACGTGCAAGTAGCTGAGCACTCCACAGACACGTGTACCCTGTGTCTGATCAAAAGGAATCGATCTTCAATAGACTGGTTCAGGCGAACGAAACCTATTTTCTATATTGTAAAATATCATTGTAAAATGGCTTTTATAATCTTCAGTTCAAATTTCGACTTTACTGTTCATAAATCGATATTTTATTAAATATCCACCTTCTATAGGTTTGTTTTTGTTTTCCTTATCTATTTTTTTTAAAAAGATTGGTTTCGTATATCATGAAATAATATGATGAAAATTTTGAAATATTTCTGCAGAAAATAAATCGAATTATAAAATATTAATAAGGGCTGTTTTTCGGTTTGTTTTTGTGAAAACTCCAATATGACCAACTAAGGAGATGTCTGGAAGATAGTAAGGAACTGCTTTACGGCCAATTTTGTGTCAGTAAACAAGTTTTATCGTCGCGTTGTGTATTCTTCCGTATGTAGAAGAATGTTTTATTAGCAATTTATCTTTATCCTTTTTTATCTTTATTTTTGTTATTTTTTATTTAAGACAAATCTAACAAATCTAACAAGGGAAAACATTTCATCGCATCTTGTCTGCAATCTGAAAGTTTATTTCTTATTCAAACATAAGAATGAGTTTATTTATCTGAATGTTTCTTGAAAATTAAATAAGGTATTGATATAAATCTATCTTCTACAAGAACGGAGAAACATAACTGGTAGATACGATATCAAGTTTGATTGTAAATTGAAGGATGTTTGGTTAGTTTTCGTTATCAGTTCTATATGCTCACGTCGAAGACAAGTTACAGTGGCAGAGTCTACCTAAAATGAGATTATAAACAGTGAAATGAATCAATAATATTGTGGGCGAGGAATTTCGCGTCAGTTTCCGGTATGGAGTTCATTTTGTGATTAAGAATCAAATGAATATTGGGAAGAAATCAACAAAATGACTTTCTTCAAAACTAGAGTAATAAACTATTTCATTAAAGCTGGAAAAATCTTCACTAACTGTTACTCAGAGTTTCGCGTGACCGTTCATCAGACAGTTATGACAATGATAGATAGATAGATAGATAGATAGATAGATAGATAGATAGATAGATAGATAGATAGATATGTACATATGTATGCATGTATGTATGTGTGTATATAAATATATGCGTATATATGTATAATCACATCCATACTAGTTTAACCGCACTGCTTCTCGCTCTTTTTATCTCGTCTCTCTCTCTCTCTCTCTCTCTCTCTCTCTCTCTCCCACTCTCTCACTCTCTTTCTGTCTCTCTTCACAACACACTTGATTGCGTACTGATTAAAACACATACTCACACACATACACACATATGTACTCACATCCACACATTGACATATGCGCAATGCTATACATATTGAATGTTGAACATCTCAGCGACACATATTCTCACACACACATATTGAAGGTTCACAATAACAGCTTAGACCAACTTCAAACATACACACAAACACACGAGCGCACACACACATAAACACATGTTGAACATTTACAATCACAACTACACATTCACACACACACACACACGCATGTATTGAACGTTCACAGATACAGTCACGCATATACACATTCACACATACAAATTGAAAGTCCACAATCACAACTATACCTATTTCACACATACACAAACACACACGCATTCACATACACAAACGCACACGCATTCACATACACACACGTGTACACATTGAACAACCACAATCACGACCGTACATTCACACACAAACATACACAGACACATATGTATTGGACGTGCACACATACACACATCACGCACACATACAAACACACACATATATTGAAAGTCCCCAATCACAACGACATTCCCCCATCCTCACCCAAAATCAATTGATCTCGGGGAGTCTTTCTACGCAGCTTCTTTTGTTGTTGTTAATGATATTTCCATTAGCTGGCAGCAACCAAACACCGCAGAGATAAAACCCAGATTTAAAGGTTACAACACTAATTCAAGATAGTTACACACTTTCAGTTCAAACACACGAGATGAACATTAAAACAAAAATAATACAAACAAAATGTGCAAAAAAAAATAAGCATTTTATAACAAATGGCTTTCAAACTGTATTATCCAAGAAGTTTTGTTTTAAAATGGAATTATGGAATTATGAAATTATTCTACGTGGGGTCATTCTTTTATTTTGTATGATACTACAACCATCATAACGACAGGGAGGAATGTCTGCTGCGCTGATGGAATCTAATGGATCTTTGATTTTGGGGTAATCGTTCAAAGTCTGACCGTAATTTTTAAGATAATCTTCCAGATAGATACTTGTTTGTGAAAGTATGCACACACACGCGCACACACACACACACACGCACACACACACACACACGCACGCACACACACACACACACACACACATATATATATATGTATATGTATGTATGTATGTATGTATGTGTGTATGTATGTATGTATAGGTCAGTTGTTCATAAGCCCGAAAAAAAACACTCTAAAAATTTTTTCACCAATAATATTTTATGTAGTCGTTGGTTATGGCCGGTCAGAACGTTACCAATGGTTTCACGCCTACTATTGCGCTTGGCAAAATAGGTGACTCGTCAGATGTGCAGGTAGGAGAAACATAGCCTCTTTACTAATGAAGATAAGAGTAGTCTTGATCAGAATGGGGATGCATTTCGTTTCAGCATCTTTTTTTCCCCACCATGATGACAAAGACTCTATTGTTATCTCCATTATCAGAAAGATTATCTGCCTCCGACCAATTAGATCTGCTGCTGAGTCACCTATATTGCTAAAAGCAATAACAGTCCTGAAGCCAATGGTAACTCACTGACCGGCTATGACCAATGACTACACTATATTATATATATATATATATATATATATATATATATATATTTACACACACATATATATATGTGTGTGTATGTGTGTGTATTTTCTTATTTTATTCAGGCATTGCGATACTAATAATCTGGTGCAGAACACTCAAACTTTGTGGCTCTGATGAAGCCGTACATGCACACACACGCACATACATACATACACTGCTCTTACCAATCGCGTTCTAAAGTTCTCTTTCTGTTAGGATGTATTTAGACGGAAGTCAGTTTCTAATCTGCCTCTTTGCTAGAATCTTCTCTATTTCCATCTCCAGTCACAGCACTCCTATACTTTTAAGATTCTGTATGTGTATGTCTTATTCGTCGTCTGTGTTTTCGGTCGCAAGGCTTAACCTGGCTTTTCTCTCTTCTCTAACCTGATGCTTTCGAGATGAGGGATACAACATATGGTATGAGGCTAAGCCTTTTACCCGGCGTCTTAACGGTCCTGCTAGCCCTAACCGCCTTAACTTACTTTCAGACAATAACCACAATTGCGCTTTCACTTGTGCGTGTATGTGTGTGTGTGTGTGTGTGTGTGTGTGTGTGTGTGTGTGTGTGTGTTCGAATAAGGTTAAACATCTTGTTTTTCTAACCAGTAATATTAATCCTTTTACTCGTTCATTCATTTTCTTGTTTCACTCATTCAATTGCGGCCATGCTGGGGCATATTTAGCATTCTAAAAATAGTTTTTATCGTTGTAAGCTATTTAGTAAAATACAATTGATTTCGAGAGGAGACGAATTATTATTTCATGTACTGAGAGCAAAAATCTCATCGCCTACATTAATGGTCTCCTTCCATTTTGAAAATTGTGTTGTTTAGTCTTTGTAATTCTTAGAAAGCATAAATAATCAATACTAATTAGCTTCGAGAATTATCCGGTCACTTCACCACCTTCTCTGTTCTTGTGTGTGTGTGTGTTTTTTTTTTTACTTCTTGTGTTTCGTTGGCAGTAGTCAATAAAACCGAGAATATTTACTCTTATCAAATATCACCGAACTTATAACAGAAACTAAAGTACATCCCACATTTCCTTGTTTAAAATGTTGTTGTTTGCTGTTTTGCTTTACTTAATTGTTCAGTTCAATAAATAGCGAGGCCGACTGACACCTTTTCATAACATTCCCAGCTGATGGATCAAGAAAAATGACCTTCAGATGCCGGAGTTTAGCAGTGGTGTGCAAGCAACTCTTACAGCCGTTGAATAAGCTGTCTTAGATTAACTGACAAGGCTATATTAATAAGTGAAGCGGAGGACGTTGGATAACATCTTATATTCAATAAGTTTCTGGTAGAATGAAAGAGTAAAAGTTGAGTGAAAGTTCTTTGTTCATGTGACGGAAATGATCAATGGCGGAGATAGAAGAAAGCTATGGATGTCGATTAATAACTGTAAACTCTTATATAGAAAGGCTCGACACCACTATATGACTGGTGTATATATATAGGCGCAGGAGTGGCTCTGTGGTAAGTATCTTGCTTACCAACCACATGGTTCCGGGTTCAGTCCCACTACGTGGCACCTTGGGTAAGTGTCTTCTACTATAGCCTCGGACCGACCAAAGCCTTGTGAGTGGATTTGGTAGACGGAAACTGAAAGAAGCCCGTCGTATATATGTATGTATATATATATATATATATATATATATATATATATATATATATATATATATATATATATGTATGTATGTATGTATGTATGTGTGTGTATATGTTTGTGTGTCTGTGTTTGTTCCCCCCACCAACATCGCTTGACAGCCAATGGTGGATAGATTTCTTTTACAATCTGCAGAAATCTTAGACCAATGGCGTAAACACGTAATTTTTCACGAAGGGGTTTAAATTGCAGGTTTATCTCAAACGGAAAATTTACTTTTCATAGAAAGAAATGAAGAGATGCGCAGCGCAGTTTTGATAAGTATATTGTATGTTTGTGTATGTGTTCGCATAGGCGTATATGTGCATGTGGGTGTGTGGGCATGTATGTGTGTGTGTGTGTGCATGTGTGTGTCCGTGACTGTGTATCAGTGTATATATATATATTCTTTCATAGAAGTGTTTGTGTGAGACGCTATTTGAAAGTATGTACATGAGAAAGAAACCGAATGTGTATGTGCTTGTGGCTGTTTATGTATATGTGTTCGTGTCGGCCTCGAGTACTCAACCGATTTTTATAGTTACGAGGATTCCGAGAGTGGCCTCTTGGCAGTGAAGTTTATCACTGTTCTTTCGGCCACTTTGAGATATAAATCTAATCAATACCATATTATTTCTCGAACAGTGATTCCTTACGTTGATATTGCCATTACAGCAATCAGCTCTCCGTGCCTGTTTGAAGAAACCTGCTCTACCAGTTATTAATCCATTGGCGAATAACAACCATTGTTTTATAACTTTTTATCTCTCCATACCATAATTACCACCAACCACCAACACCACCAACAACAACAACAACACTTGAAAAACCAAGTCTGAATTAGATTTTGTTTTATGTGTCTTACTCTGGTTTTAATCGGATTTCAAATCTTTATAACTTTGACAGTGAAGAGGCTTTGGTGAGAAAAGTAGAATTAATAATAAACAGAAATACAAAAACAAGTAAACAAAGATTGTTTCAAATAAAGACAAAACAAAAGCAAAGAAAAAAAACATAGTAATCATCGACTTGGCACTGGATTTATGTTTAGGTGTGAAATATTTCTGCAAAAGTGGAACCTCCAAAACGTGAAGTGACGAGAGATTCTTTAGAGTGTGAGGTGTATTACGATCGCTCAGTTATATAAAAACAGAAGGTAAATTCCCCTAAAAAACACTCGGCGACCACAACTTTTCACCGTCGTCTACGTAGGACTAGAGATGTCGCAGTCTCACCGCGTGTCTGCGCATCATCAACCACGGCATGCCCAGCCCTCCTTTTAACGGCTGTTGGCAGCAAATAGATCGCCTAGCCATCGGAACGCACCCTTTCCACAAGAAGCGGAAGAGAATGCGTTCTATTTTGATGACGGTAGGGTCGGGACAAGGCTTGCTTCTCCAGGTGCAGAGCCGCAAGTCCACTGACTTTTCCCGGTTGATTTTCGCTCTTGTTACCGCTTCGTTATCTTTCAGTGTCTCGCCGACCAGCTCGATGTGCTTCTGGCTTGACACTATGACGGTGACGTCATCCGTGTATGCAAACACGCTCGTCACGCATCCCAATTCTCGCAGGATGCCCCTCAGCGTCGCCAGCTTCCGCAGTAGTGGCTCGTGAGTCAATACGTATAGAAGCGACGAGGGGTGGATCCTTGACGGACCGAACGTGCAGTGTCGAAAGGTCTCGATAGATGTCCATTTACGCGAATTACCGAACGGATGTCTCTGTACAAAGCAACTATCCAGCCGCGGAAGACAGGACCGAAACCAGCCGCTATGAGGACAGCCTCCAAGTATCGATGGTCTACCCTGTCGAAAGCTTTGGATTGACCTAAATTGATCAGGGCCCCACCCGTGCCAGGTTCCTTAATTACCTTATCTATGATGTAGCGCATCAGATGGAGGTTGTCATGGATGCTCCGGCACGGCACGGTGCATGCTTTTGCCTTGTCGACCACTTTCTCGATGACAAGTGCCAACCTCTTGGCTAACACCTTGGCCAAAATTTTAATGTCTGCATTGAGCAGAATGAAGGGTCTAAAGTTATCTATTACGTCCCCCTTGTTTGGATCTTTCTTCAGCAGCGTTACGGCTCCTCGGCTCACAAAACCGGGGATGCTCCCGTTTTACTGCCAGTTGCAGTACACTGCTGTTAAGAGGTCTCCAAACAAGTCTGGCATACAACTGTAAAGCTCATAGGGTATACCATCCAGACCTGGCGATTAAGTCCCTCAAGCATTCTGCCATCACGTCCCGGACTTCCGCCGCCGTGATGGTACCTTCACAGCACCTTGCCTCTCTTGTCGAGAGTCGTGGCAGGCTGTGCAGGTAGACACTGAAGTCCACCCTGCGTTCTCGGTCGCCACTCAGGCAAAATGCTGTTGAAAGGCCACACACATTTTACTTGGCTCGAGTAATTCGCGCACTTGTTCACCTACCAGAGACTGAATGGTGTCATTGTTGCCCTGTTGCGCCTCCACCATCCGGGCCTCTCACGAAGCTCCAACACCTTCGTTCCTTAGAGCACGCGTCCTAGCTCTGACAACACACCCTTCGTGTTTGGCGTTGAAGTGTTGGTCGAGGGCCAACCTCGCCGCCAAAACGTCGGATACGATGCCACTTCTAATCGCCTCTAGCTTCTTAACTCTACTCTGTTTCTATCTATCTATCTAACTAGCTAGCTAGCTAGCTAGCTAGATAGATAGATAGATAGATAGATAGATAGATAGATAGATAGATAGATAGATAGATAGATAGATAGATAGATAGATAGATAGATAGATAGATATGGATATAGTCATGCAAGTGTGTATATATATATATATGTATTATGTATGTATGTATGTATGTATGTATGTATGTATGGTTGAATACATGTTTGTAAGTATATATACGTGTACATACACATAAGTGTGTGTAAGGTGTGTGATTGTGTGTGTGTGTCTGTACGTAAGTTTGTATATATGTATATGTACAGTCGTGCATATACAGATATTCATATTTCTGAATATACAAATCAAATACGCTCCATATATATATGTATATATATATATATATATATATATATATATATATATATATATATATATATATATATATATATATATATATATATGAATCAAATTTTCTCTACATGGTTTGTATAGTGAATAAGTTTGCCAGTCTCTCGTACACAGACATAAACATAACTATCTATTATATAGATATACATGTATATCTATATATATATATATATATATGTGTGTATACACTATACAAATATGCATATATATATATATATATATATATATATATATATATATGTGTGTGTGTGTGTGTGTGTGAGTATATATATATATATATATATATATATATATATATATATATATATATATATATATATATATATATGAGCGTTTTCCATTTTTCAAGTGATTTGTCTATGCATCAGCGTTGATATGATGAACGAATTTTCCAAACATAAAAAGAAAACTGAAAAACCTAACATCATAGAAAGGGGAAAATTATCAAAATGGCCAAAGATCTGGAAGGTTCTTTAGACATTATGGAGACTGGTTGAATAAGAAAGAAAACGATCCCTTTGCTTAACACCAAAAGCATATGTGGAATTCTTCTGCATTTGCGAGCGCCATTGATCGAGTAGCTTACCAATTCTAAGTGAAGTGAAAATGAACGATGTATGTAAAGGAATATTACAATAAGATTGGAGAGAAAGTGTCGTCTGGTTCAGTGAATTTTAATAGACAGCTTGATGTTGTTAAGTATCGCAGGAGAAATACCATCCCTGAAGTAAGTGTTCATCATATTTATCTATTTGTTTTATCCAGTCTGTTCCCGCTTTGTAAATGCGTTGCCTAAGACGAAATTATGCTTCAGTGGGTTATATTTCAGCCAAGAATTAGCAGAAATAAACAGACGTCAAGAACCCATATGTTGATAGATAGATAGATAGATAGATAGATAGATAGATAGATAGATAGATAGATAGATAGATAGATAGATAGATAGATAATGGTGGGCAATGATATATATATTTATACACACACACACACACAAACACACACACACACACACACACATATACAAATATAACGGAACGGTAGATTTTAACAACGAATTCTACGCATATGTAGATTTAAGGAGAAGCAAATATATGTTTGGATACACCTACAATGATAGCTTCAAGAAAATATGTATGTGTTGATAGATGCATAACTCAGAATATACAAATATAACATCACACCGTGGTGCACATACATTCTTTAGAAAAGGTGTATATTGATATATATTATGTGGTTGTGTTATATATTCACACAGAAACTGTAATATATAACCACTGAAAGGGCATGTTCATAGATATATTGTAAATATTAGACTTCAACATTGAATGCACTGAATTGATTTCCATATATTTTTACTCTTATAACCTTCCGTTGCTACAGCTATCCTTTAAAGAAGCCATCTTGACTTGAACCATTGCAGTGGATTTGGCGGGAAGAAGACATAAAACTAAAAGAGAATTCAAGCAAAACAATAGAATATCGTGAATATTTCTTCCTTGCTTTTGTTTTCTAGATTCTTCTTTCTCGTTTGTTTCTTTCTCCTTTTAAGAGTATTATCTTTAAATTCCGAATCTTTAGAAAGAAAATCATTAAAGCAGAAACACAGTAGTAAAGTGATTATACTACCTTTTGTGAGATTTAAATCTTGTTACTTGCGATTTATTTATTATATGAAAATTTACTTATTTATTTATTTAAGCGAAATAAATTTTAAGTGCGTAGTTTATAGCTGGAAGCGAACCTAAGCCAACTGGGATCGATGGTGGCAGTGGGCAACACTTTTTTACCGTCTCAAAATAGAACGAGTTTGGTAGAATAGGAGGAACAGTGTAGGTACGTTGAATCCCAGGACATAGTTTCGTTTCACGGTAAAGGTTATTGGAAATTAGTTTGACTAGAAATTACTTTGATTAAAACAGAATCAACACAATCATCATTTAACCTCCATTAATATTTATTGTTGAAACTGGAACAAGCTTTAACCTCCATTGAAATATATGGTTAATAAAGGGGTAACATAAGCTTATTTTCACCCAATGAAATAGGTTGTCCTTGTAATAATGACAGTAAAATCATACGAAAGACGTGGAAGCAAAATCTACAACGTCTGCATTAAAAATGTTGAAAGATATAAATGGTGGGGAGGACATTCTCCTGTCGAAAGTGTCACATATACCCTTCCCTGTCACTGTTTTGTGCCTCCTGAAAATACCTTTCAATCATACTAATACTCCATTCAAATATATGTATATAAAATATATACTTTAAATGTATATATGTATTATGTGTAGATGTAGCTTAGCACAACAAGAAGCTTTATTTGCTCCATATATCGCTTGGTTCATTCGCTTTCAACAATGAGTTTAAATATTTCATTGAATATTGTTTTAAGATTGATGCGCTTTACCAGGATAACATGCCCTGGTACATTTTGCAAGGGTACAGTTTTTTTAATGGTTACCCGATGTTGTCGTTGCATAGATTTAATACTCCCCTCTAATACCCTCGTTTCCTGTAGATCGCTTATAAATATCTTCTCTAACCGCATTCTATCTTCTATGCAACTCACATACTCTTAACATTAGCATAGCTAAAGGTAGTGTTTGAAAATATGCGAGAGAGAGACAGACAGACAAACAGAGACGGAAACACAGAGAGACAGACAGAGACAGACAGAGGCAGAGAGAGTGAGAGAGAGAGAGGGAGTGAGAGAAAGAGAGTGAAAGAGAGTGAAAGAGAGAGAGAGAGATTACTTATTCCAAATACAATTCAATAAAAAAAAAAGACGAACAAAATTTATACAAGGCAAAAACGAGAGAGATGATGTCGTTGCTTAAAACAATCGATTTGGCTATTTTTGTCTCTAATAAAATATTCAGTTTTAGTCTGGAACTTTTATTGTTGAACATGGGAATTATTGCAGGCAATAATTCGGAATTTCCAAGAATTGTCTTAAGAATTAGATAAAATTGGAGGTAGTCTGTGTTGTTAAATATTAATTCAGGACAAGAACAAAAAATGTGAGGTGTTTTAGTTTATGCTTGCTATGTTCCTCTTTTAACTAATGTTGCCTTTGCGAAGGTGTGAAGTCACAATGTACAAGGGGCGTAACAAAGCCATGTAAATTATTGTGCCTGTTACTTTATCTGATTCTAATATTCATCGTTCTCTAAGAGTTTATATGACAAAGTGTAAGTAAAACTTGTCCGTAAATGTGGAGTGTCGGGTTGTGCAATACAATTAATGTGGAGTTAATTTTTGATCATTTTTGTTAATTAAAGTTCCCATACATCACCTTGCAGTTATAATAATTCCCGTTCGTCATTTTCTGACAGTTTTCAAAGAAATTCAGCTCTTTGGTCTTTGGTGGGTCTGAAATATGAGGCACCATCTTCTAAGAAATCATTCCTGTTTTTATTGAAAGACATAAATTTTAGGAAATTAATTCTATTTCTTCTGAGGAATTATTTCATTCTAAAAATACAATTTCTCTTCTAAGGATGAAAATGTATTCGAGACTAATTAACATATAATTAAGATATTTAATGACTGAAGAAGACTCCTTGGTGGTCGTTCTAATTGTTAGAAATAGTAGCTAAGTTGCCCTCAAATTACACTTTACCGCCTTCAAAATGCAGAAACACATCGGTTCATGTAAACTTAGATACACAATGACTGATGTAAGAATGTGACGGTTCCGGTTAGAAGCCCCAGGGACAGGTTTGGTCAATCAAGGAGGAGCTGCGGCTAAACAACATCCTAAAGTTTTTTTAATTAGTGTTTTTTTTTTAATTCCAAATGGCTGAGATGGCTTTGAGATTTGACCTTTGATCTTAGATTTTGAAACATTTATTCAAATAAAGAATTAAACATCTCACCTGAAATGCTTGACACGATATAACAACGGCAACACCAAAGTTAACTTAGTTATGATCTAAATGGACGGATGTGTTGGATGAAAAGTCTTGGTTGCCGATATATATATATGGTTGTGTCTGTGTTTGTCCACGCAAATGCACTGCTTAACAACCGGTCTTAGTCTGTTTACGTTTCCCCGTAACTTAGCAGTTCGGCAAAATATACCAATAGAATAACAAGTAGGTTTTAAAAAATAATTAGGGGTCGATTCATGCAACTAAAAATTCTTCAAGAGGCAGTGCTCCAGCATGGCCACAGTCTAATGACTGAAACGAGTAAAAGAATAAGTTAAAAGATATATATATATATATAGATACATATATATACATATTAATATACGTAGTACTGATAACACTCAACGAAGGAGAAATACCCTTTTTAACCAATCCACCACTGCTAAACACTTTTCGTCTGCTACTGATATATCTTTGTGCTTTCTAACATCGTACGTCTATAGGAGAGGCTTTCTCGAGGCGAATGCTGAAGTTTTGAGGTTTACCATAGATTATCTGCATTAAATATGACATACAGAAAAATGTATATTATATATATATATACATATATGAATACACACACACAAACACTCAGACACACCCACACATACAAATATATACATACATACATACATACATATATATACATATATATGTGTGTGTGTGTGTGTGTGTGTGTGTGTGTGTGTGTGTGTGTGTGTGTGTATTTATCTATGTATATATCTATGTATGTGTTTATGATAAGAGTGAAGTGATCATCGATAACAATAGACACATGAGCAATAACGATCACGAGAAACAATAAATTAAGTAACAACAAGAAACACTACGACACTTACTACTACCACCACCACCACCACTACTGCATCTACTACTTTGTTGCAGGGCCTGAACTGTAGC
>NC_142939.1:67036581-67054081 GCF_046866305.1 Octopus bimaculoides
GAATTACATCCAAATAGAGCGAAGCCCATTCGCTGATGTGCTGCGGCGTAGCACATGTGAAAGGAATTAAATTACGAATTAAAAGCAGCTCCAGTTATGTAAATACCATCGGTCTCACATACATAACGCATGTGGTTTGTTTATACGCCAAATTTGCTGCGAGATAGCATCTGGGGGAATCGACTCGTAGACGAGTATAGCCATCACTGACAAATCATCTTATCCTCGAATCTTGGACCTAGATACTAAAGATAACTATTCTCAGCAGCAATTCCCCTGATTAAATTTAAAGTCAATAACCACACTGCTGAGATTCTCATCTACAAAAGCCAATAATCCAGAAACAAACAAGAGCACGCTCTCTGGCCTTGCAATGAAGCGGTTGTTATTTTGGAATCACCTTCTAGAGAGATGCAGACACAAAGACTATGGGGAAACTCACTCCCATTTGTGCGGCAATCGTTGACTCTTCTGAATTCATCCGTCCTTTGACAGGTTTTGTTATTCACCTTGCAGATTGTCCAAAAAAAGACCATCCTCTTTATCCAGCATGGTTGGTAGGGTTGCCGGTTTAGTCGCCGACGGCTTCACCATCCGATAGGTTGAACAGGATTACGTGTTACCTGTAGCACTATGAGTGACCTGTCATACGTATACGTCCGTACATACATACATACGTATGTGTATATATATATATAACTATTTGTATGAAAACGGAAATGAACTGAGATAAATCCGAATGACTAGTCGTACGAATTTCAGCAGCATAAACGAATAAATGCTTATTAAAGAGTGTAAATTAGTCATTTTTGATTAATTGAAATTATCTCCGCTTCCAGAGAGATTAGACCAATCCCTGGGTAGTAATTAAGACCAAATCCAAATGAGAAGGAGAGATAATCTCAGCTTCAGATGCCATTAAAGAAGACAAGAAAACGGCAGTGGACACGTAGATAGACAGACAGACAGACAGACAGACAGACAGAGACAGACAGACAGACAGACAGACATACGCACATACATTACAAATGCATGCATTTATACGTACTTATACATAAATTTATGCATATTTGCATACCTACGTACGTACAAACCTAAATACATATGTACATATATTCGTAGATAAATACATATATGCCTACATATTTTCTTCCATACACATACAAGGACATGCATCCACACAAAATCCATTCATGTATGCATGCATACACACATATATGCATCATATAAACGTCCTTATACGCAAATATATGCATATCTGAATATATACATACATATACACACGTACATACATAAACACACTTATATACATACATATATACATAAATACTCATATATACGTAAATACATACATACGCATATACATACCTACATACACACATACGTACACACACATACATACATACTTACATACATACATGCATACATACATACTCACATACATACATACTCAGATACATGCAAGCATACGTACACACACATACATACATACATACATACATACATACATACATGCATACATACCAATTCCGATCGTTCAACTTTACCCAGATCCTTACAAGAGATTCTATTGAAATTAACACAGTAAATACTGGCTAAACTTCCGCTGTGTCAATACTACTTCCGCCCACTCAAAACATGGTGGCAATGGATCTTTGCAAAGAAAGAAAACGAAAAGGGAGAAGAAGGAGGAGAAAAGAAACTCGAGATAAGAAAGGAAATAAAAGATAATTTGTTGGAAAGACAGAAAGGAAGGATGAGAAAAGGAAGGAAGGAAGGAATTAAAGAAAAATGTAGAAATAGAGAAAAAATAAAGAATAATCGAGAAGGGAAACAGAATATTGGCTTTTTGCTGCGAGATAACTTATAATGCGATCTTGGGAGTATATAATGTGATCTTGGAACAAACAGTTCCTGCGAGTCAAATTGCTATTCACAGCGTTTGTCTCTTTTTTCTACTTTTCTTTAAATATTTGGCTTCTTCGAGAAACGGTGAAGTCCCTGTATAGAATCAGTGTGTGTATGTGTGTATGTGAGAGAGAAAGAGAGACAAACACAGACAGAGACAGAGACAGAGAGTTGTATTCTTTATATTTATGTATTTTTATACGTTGTAGTGAATCTAAAAATGGTGGATTTATAAGAGACAATTTAAGATGTATGTATATTTGGCTTTATACATGTTTCGTGTATGTATGGATGTATGTTTGGGCTCTATACATACGTGTATATGTATATGTGTGTATATATATAGATAGAGAGAGAGAGAGACATAGATATACGTATATATATATATATATATATATATATATATATATATATATATAAATATATATATATATATATATATATATATATATATATATATATATATATATACGCGTATATACACGGACATATATTGTGCACAAAAAACACGTATCCGTATAAATTTAATTTAACTCATTTATTCATTCAATTCGATTTATTGTCATTCTGTGATTACAATAGGAAATACACAAACACCCACGTGTTCGGCTGTCTCATGCCCACCACCACCACCACCACTACCACTACCAGCACTATGAACAACGACAACACATTACATCCGTATACGTGTGTGTAACTCTATATAAATCTTCATATATATATATATACTCATATTATATATATAAAATATACACATTCAGGCACTTACACATACACACTTACGCATACACGCACACACACACACACACACATATATATACTTACATGTATATATATATATATATATATATATATATATATATATATATATATACTATATCATATAGTATATTTCCTACATACAAATGACTGCGACTGTTAAGTTTAGACCTCCACGTAGACTATCATTGACTATATATATATTGTGTGTATATATATACATATATATATATACACATATATATACATATATATATATACACATATATATACATATATATATATTTATATATACATATATATATATTTATATATACATATATATATATACATATATATATACGCGCACATGCACATATGCTTTGTTTAATAAACATTGATAGATACCGGTCTATTATCTGTCAGAAGGAAAGGAAAATTAAGGAAGAAGAAAATAAGCTGTAACTGAATGAAATTTCTGGAAATAAAATCTAATTAAAAATACATCAAATATGGCAGCCATTGAAATAATTTTGATCTGAATTTCTGATTTAACATATTCTAGATTTTCTTACAATTTTTTTCCGCAGCTTCAGAAAAAAATAATAATTTTGATTAACTTTTAATCTGTTTCTTTTTACGTAAATTCTTAATAACGACTGTTTTCTTTACATCATAATATTTACATATAAATTATGTCTTTGGCTTAATAATATTGGTGAAATTTCCTTTTTGGTTGCCAACGGTATTCGACTACATATCGATACTTCCTGGGTTCAAAGCTTCCAGACGTTGAACTTATATTTTAGGTTTCCGTGTTTTTAAGCACCAACGAAGTACTGTAGGGGTTATGTAATTAATTCTTTGTTTTCTTCAAATGTCTATTTGTCAAATATTGCTTTCTCGCGTAATTTGTGTCTACTTTTGAAATCAATATTTTCGCACATCACTACAGCCACCTTGTGCTGCTTGTAAGTGTAATTCTTAGTTAAATGTTAGCTGTGTAATAATAATAATAATAATAATAATAATAATAATAATAATAATAATAATAATAATAATAATAATAATAATAATAATAATAATAATAATAATAATAACAGCCGATATTCCAGGTGGTTGGTTGGTATGCTGGTTGAATTCTCTATACATGAAGAGACGGACAGGCAGACAGAGAGACAGACAGTCAAATACAGAAAGATACACACAAGATGAGGACAAATATCCGTCAAATGTAAATAGTGTAAATAATATACTTCTTTTGTTTGGCGGAACAGTTCAGTGTTCCGTGGTTCCTGTATGTTTCAGTTGACTCTGCTCTGCCTTTATCGATGTCAGGGGTAAAAATAAAGTGAAAATTATAAACTGGAATGAAACCAGGGGTGTTTGAATTAGAACAAAGATGTCTGAGGATGGATACAATAGAGTTTCCAGTTCATACAATAATGGTGTATCTGCTGGGTGAAAGAAGTTAGACGGAATGAAAGATAAAGAGGGAGGTTCGGGTAGAGAGGGACAGGACGGAGTGGCGGGCGAGAGAGAGGGAAATGGTTGGGGAAACGGTTAGAAAAATAAAAGGGTGATGTAAAATGAAAGTGGAAAATATTTGGAAGAAACAAGTACAACCACGTGATGATGATGATGATGATGATCGTCATCATCATCATCATCATCCTCATCGTCGTCGTCATCATCATCATCATCGTTTTGATCACCCTCATCATCATCATCTTCGTCATTGTTATCGTCGTCATCTCAATCATTATCACCATCATCAGCATCATCATCATCACCACCACCAACACCATCACCATCATCATCATTATCCTCTGTTGTTTGACATATTGGTACACTAATTAAATATAATTAAACAACAATACTTCGGTTTTTAATTAAATTTTCTTTATTGTTTCCAACTTTTCAAGGCGACAAAAAATGTTTTGTAATTTCTAACCAAATTGTTTTTTGTTGAATTCAGGAACAAAGTTTCATAAAAACAAATCATTTGTGTGGGGGGGGGTGCATGTGTGTGTGTGTGTGTGTGTGTGTGTGTGTGTGTGTGTGTGTGTGTGTGTGTGTGTGTGTGTGTGTGTGTGTGTGTGTGTTTGTGTGTGAGTATGTGTGTGTGTGTGTCAACTCTATCACTGATACCCCCTTCCTTTCATTCTTTATTAGTTTTCTCATCTTTGTCACCCCCTCTTCTTCCTCCTCCTTCTCTTCCTCCTCTTTCTCCTCCTCCTCCTCTTCTGCCTCCTCTTCTGCCTCATCCCCTTCCTCTTGCCGTCACCTGGAGACAAAGGAAGATAATGGAAGAAGACAAAAGACTTTTGCTGACCAAATAAAAAATGAAGAACAATGGAAGAACTCCAAGCATTGTCCGAAGAATGACATGGCATCGAGTGTTGTTGTTGTTGTTTGGCCTCCAGGTCAACCTTGATGGAGTAAATCTATTATTAAGAGCGTTTCATCCGTGACTGTCACGGTTTTTTTTAGTATCTAGAGCTACATTGTCTTATATATATATATATCATTTTCTTTTTTCTTGTTTTTCATTTTTAAATTCCATAAGCTGTGACTTGGGGAAGATTTAGCTGCTATTTCTAACAGATCAAACCACTACATAGATTCGTTAGGTGCAATAAATCGGGGTTGTTTCACCCACGGAAGGGCATATGCACTATGGTTGTTATTCCCTATGTTTGATAAGAAGTTGGTGTTGTTGTTCTTGTTGATGACGATGATGATGATGACGATGATGATAATGACGACGATGACGACGACGACGACGACAATGATGATGATGATGATGATGACGCTGTTGTTTAATCTAGTGGTTTGCAACTGTTTCCGTTTTTTTTTTTTTTTTTTAATCATATATGTGTCATATATATATGCTCATATATATATGTAGTCGCTATTGTTTACTAAATTCAAAACCATCTTAAATATGTTTGATCTGATCAAGTTGACAGTTTATACTCTTTCTACTCTAGGCACAAGGCCTGAAATTTTGGGGAGAGAGCTAATCGATTAGACTGACCCAGTACGCAACTGGTACTTAATTTATCGACTCTGAAAGGATGAAAAGCAAAGTCAATTTGAACTCAGAACGTAAAGACAGACGAAATACCGCTAAACATTTCGCCCGGCGTGCTAACGATTCTGCCAGCTCGCCGCCATATTGACATTTTATATTACAATGGTAAGAGTAACTTGCAGGCGCCTTCCTAATTGTTTTATAGCCAAACGTTAATGACAGGTCACACAGGGGTTGTAAAATACCTCGGCGACAGAATATTTCTTTTCTAAATAAACAATGGATACTGGTTATTTGTGTATCATAGAAACCGCATTAATCTCAACGGTATGGGAAAACGAGTACAACTTATGGGCTCGGCTTCTTCTTTAAATAATTTATGAAAAGCAAAATGAGTTGTGTAAAAACTCTGATCAAGAAAAGGAATTTTCATGTTTACCAGTGGAAAAATGTTTTCATGGTGGTACGAACGGAGGAATAAAGGGAGAAATAGAGAACCAGCTGCAGAAGTATTCTATTCGTAATTAGGAAAGAAGACCAGAGAAATAAAGACATTACGAAGATGTTAACAGAGGTTTTGGTTGAATGTTTAAAAGAGGTGAAATGTTGTATCCAAAAGGGAAATCAAAACTGTTCACTCTGTTAACAACAAATATAGGTTTATACGAAACGTCAGCCATACTGTCAAACTGTTTCTGCTCTTTCTGCAAATATTTACTTCTCTTTCTAGCGCTGTGTTTCCTTTTGCCGATGGTATCGTTGTTGCTGTTATTGTTGTTTTCGTTAAAATTATTTGCCGTTTCCTTGTTTGAATTTTTCTGTATTGAGAAATCAGGAATAGACATTTCCAGTGTATAGACTTTCCCAGTGTATATACATTCATCAAACATTACCGGACACAAGCAAACATTTACAAATCAATAGTAAACTCGCTTGTTTTATTGACAGACGATAAAGAAGTTTGTCTCGAATACAGTAGCGCCCTCTCTAATTTCCCTTCACTCTTCATTTAGACTTTTTTTCATTCTACTTCAATAATCATTTAACTAAGTTTCAACGAATAAACACACACACACGTATATATATATATATATATATATATATATATATATATATATATATATATATAAATATATATATGTATGTATATTATAATATTATATATAGAGAGAGACAGAGACAGAGAGAGAAAGAGAGATAATAATATATATATATATATATATATATATATATATATATATATATATATATATATATATATATATATATATATATATGTATGTATATGATAAAATATAATATATATTCATATATATGGGCATTTATGTATATATTTACACACATGCATATTACATAAATCTACTCATACAAACACGTGTGTGTATGTGTGTTTGTGTGCGCTATGTGGTTTGTGAGTGTATATGTGTATATATATATGTGTGTATGCGTATATGTATGCGACAGAGAGGAGAAAACGGAAAGTAGGTGAGGAAGATGAATTTCATAGGAAATCTTTATAAGTTGTTTGAGATGAAGTATTTTTACAGCAGTTTATTGTATTTCAGCCTCCAACGTCTTTTCACTGATTCCACAACTTTCATCAAGTTTGTGGAGCATAAATAAATAAATAACAACAACACGTCAATAACAAAATAAACAACAACACGATAAACAACAACAAGATAAACAACAACAATGCCACTGACCAGGCACAAGGCCAACTTCTGTATAGAGAGAGAGTCTGAGGTGCATTAAATCGAACTCCCGATTCTTATTTATTTATTGACTCAACCAGTTTTCTTTGTAAGAATGTGCTAATTGTAACGATCACCTACTTTCTCAGGAACCATTAAATGTTGTTGTTGTTGTTGTCACCGTCGTCGTTGTTGTTGTTGTTTAGTCCCAGGTCAATCTGATCCAACAGACTTAACAACGATTTTCCGAAAGTTCCATTCTGTATATCGGGGACTTCATTTTTCGATCTGTCTTTCTTCAAAAGCATAGGGTGTGGCCCGAAGGAGATTTAGTAGCTATTATTTCTAACAGGCTAGCAACCTCATAGAATCTCCCTCGTTGTCTGGACCAGTCGTATGTTTTAATGAAGTCAACTCTTTAAAAGATTTACTTCCCTCAGTCACATACCGAGTTGAACCAAGGCTTAGTTGCTCTCTGTTCATAAAAGTGGAGTTTCACAAGACTGTGTGGATGACGCCTATGCAGGAAAGATCATCGCTTCTCTTGAAAACTTCGAGTTTATCTAACATTTATCATCAGCAACACTTGTACTCGCACGTAAATGGAAATCTCCGAACAAGACGACCCACCTGTTTTCACAATCCGCCTCTCATTTTTCTTCTCGTAAAACGGGAACTTCCGGTAATATCCCGACGCCATCGCTGACAGTTGTATTCTTTCAATTCTTCAGTGCGCTAAACTTCGTTTTTGTTTCACACATTCTTCCTTTAGAAGATTAACTCCTCTAAAACCTTCACTGATCGATAATCTTTCCTACATTTACATCATCTACAGTCTTGTCAAACTCTGCTTGCTTAAAAGAGATTTATAAGGATCCGAATCCGAAACTCATTTGACCTCGCTAATTACTTACCTACCTACCTACCTACCTACCTACCTACCTATTTATATACATAAACCCACCGACTTATCTACCTGCCCTACCACCCGCCGACATGCCATCTGTCTTTATATCTCTCTGTCTATCGCATGTTTAATTCACTAAAGTCAGCAGCTGTGAAGAATTACTTGTTGTATAAACGTTTCTTTTTGTCTTAACTGAATTCTTTAAACAAAAAATGTTCCATCATAACATATTTAGATAACCTTTAGAATTGTAATGTTACATGTTGACTTTCAGAAAAGTCTTGCATATTTTTACTGTTCCACTTACAGAGTGGATTTTCAGAACATTTCAAAGATTGTTTCTTTAGCTTTACCAGCATCTTATTAACTGAAGGAAATGCACCAATAAATGTGTGTGTGTTTGTGTGTGTGTGTGTGCGCGCGCGCGCGTGCACGCGTGTATGTGTGTGTGTGAATCTATCTATTGACTACCGATCTTATTAACCTAACCAAACGCACCAAAAATTATTGGTCTGTTTTGTTGTTTTTTCTGTGTAAGTGTGTATATCGATATCTATCCATTTATCTATCTAATAATTTTATATCTGTCTGTGTATATATGTGTGTCTGTGTCTGTGTGTGTGCATACATCACTTTCTGTATATCTGCATATAACTTACAAGTGTATATACATAATTAGGAATGAAGTACGTATGCATATA
Organism: Octopus bimaculoides; assembly: GCF_046866305.1. Taxonomy (NCBI): domain Eukaryota; kingdom Metazoa; phylum Mollusca; class Cephalopoda; order Octopoda; family Octopodidae; genus Octopus; species Octopus bimaculoides. The sequence goes on from NC_142939.1 coordinate 67,045,567, forward strand.
ACCACGTTTTGTTAGTATGCATACATGTATATATATATATATATATATATATATATATATATATATATATATATATATATATATATATATATATATATATATATGTATATATGTATGTATGTATGTATATGTACGTTTATAGGTTTTTATATATACGTTTTTATGTATGTATATACCTATGTATGTGTGTGTGTAAGTATTATATACCGATGTGTGGTGTATGTATATAACTGTGTATGAATGTGTATCTTTTTGATAGCAAGTAGATTAAAAATTCTTATCTTGCTTCAGCGTCTTATCCGCTTTACCAAACTTTCTTCTACAAACCAACCGCCGCCATCCATTCACCCAGGAACCATGCCAATATCTTTCTTATCTTGCAGAAACACTTCAGACTTTTACAGATTACAGTGCAACCTCTCTCGATCTACCAAATACATTTTCTCTGCGCGAAACATAAGATGATAAATAACTCCTGACTGTCATGCTAAGAAAGATGTTAGGTTTTTATAAGGCTCCATAGTGTGACCTTTGACCTATTATGTCACATGTTGATGTTTCATTGTAAAAGACCTTCACAATCACTGATTTTCTGATTTTACCTTTTTCTTTGAAAGACGACGAAATTTGAAAAACATCAAATTAGTTCCATCTTGGACAGCGTCAAATCAAACGCATGACCAAAAACGAGATTTATTTTGAATGAATTGGAGGCAAGTGAGCACGGTTTTGATCTACAGAGACATGGGTTACGAGATCAAATCTATCGCAGGCGTTCTGTTGCGCCTTCGCGTATACTATATAATTCGAGAGATTTCAGTTGGAACAATAATAATAATAGTAGTAGTAGTAGTAGTAGTAGTAGTAGTAGTAGTAGTAGTAGTAGTAGTAGTAGTATACAAGAAATGATTAAGAGACACTCCAGCGCTGCCCATCCGGTCTATGTTTTCAGATTTAGTGTATCTGGAAGTACGTTGCTTAATATGTTGTACGAAACATTCCCATTATTTAAATATATAATATTTGGTACTTCATTATGTAATTAATTAACCTAGCGGCAAGCAAGAACTCTTTATGCAAATCGGAGTTTACAATTTGGTGGAATTCTCATTCACTTTAACTATATATGCAATTTTTCTGTGAACGGCCAAAGGACAGTGTCCTATAACCAGTTGGGCTGAAATCTTCTTTTTTTTTTCCTATGAAGAAATTGTTTTTTGAAAACCGCAACCATATTTAGTGTTTCTGTTCACATACCGCCATAACGACGAATAAACATGCAGTAGTTATATATACACTGCATGGTGTGTATTACTTAACGTATTTTTCCTTTCTTAAATGATAGCATATTATTTGATGGAGATTTATATTACCATCAGGTCGATCGACCATGTGGAAGAGACTTCGTTATTTCGAGCCTATCATGTGACGTTCAGATCAGTTTAAATAGCAACATATTTGGAGAAATAACTTCACAATTCCATCCCAGACTCCATGTATCTAGACTTAATATTTTACACCGCCATATTTATCACGGAGTTAACAAGAACATTAGTAATCTTTTATTTATTTTAAACTCTTTATTGGCAATTTTAGAAGCATTTCCGTATCTTCGTTGCTTAATATTCTTTCCATTCATTTCTCTATCTTCGTTTCTTTCTTTTTATATTTCTTTTTGTTTCCGTCCATTCCCACTCCCATCTAAGCCATTCTAGGCAAGGTTTATATTCTAACTCCAGTATTATCCGTTATTCCCGATATATTTCTCTTAATTTAGTTCAGAGTAGCTGTTTCTTCCGGAAGTCAGAATCCCACCTCCACATGCCGCCTAACAAACAAAATACCCTTAAAACTACTTACAAACTCTCATTACATTTCCAATCGCTACTTGATTATAAAATTTGCTACTCAAATTGTTGCCAGTATCGATCTTATCTACTATATATATATATATATGCTATCTCTCTCTCTCTCTCTCTCTCTCTCTCTCTCTCTCTCTCTCTCTCTCTCTCTCCCTCTCTCTCTCTCTCTCTCTCTCCCTCTCTCTCCTTGCATATGTGAGTATGTGCGTGTGTGTGTGTGTGTGTGTGTGTGAGTATATATATATATATAGCCAAACATACCTAAGCAAAACGAATTCTATTGAACGTGGTATTGCTTGTAGCCATTTTGGTAACGTAACTGTTCCAATATATTATAGCAAGGCAAAGACTAATAAATAAACATATAAAGGAATAAATAAATGGCTGCTGTCCGGTCTATACAATATGAACATTTTGCCTATACCTTTCTGGAGCTAATTATATTCCTTCTTGCTTACGAATTTCACTTATGAAGCAATAAATGGCCTATTTCATTTCTCACCACTTTTTTCCCCACCTCCATATTCATTTTCGTTATTTAACAAATAACTAAACAGCTTGTAGTTGCTGTCGTCTGCTTCTTTGAATACGAGTGAGCCAATATGTCAGCAATGAATTCAACATTGCCATCGTGTTAATACAGTAATAGCACTTACGCTAATGTCTTATTTCTAGTTTTGTTATTTATGCTGCTTGTAATTACATAAGTATCAGACTATTGTATATATTAGTACACTTCACAGGCGAGGCAATGTGTAAATATATAGATATAGATAGATTCATACGTATGTATGTATGTATGTATGTATGTATGTATGTATGTATGTATGTATGCGTGTGTGTGTGTGTCTGCGTGTGTGCGAGAGAGAGAGAGAGAGAGAGAGAGAGAGAGAGAGAGTATTTGTGGCTCGCGACCCAGTTTCAATTCCTAATCCAAGACAATATTGTATTCTGTCGTTTTTACGGATATCAATACACTTGCTTCAGTTCCTTCAGAAAATCGTAGCACTAATCCGTGATTAAAGAATCGATACACAAACCATGTGGATTCCATCGGTCTGGTAGAGTCTGAGAAGGACATAAACACAAATCCTTCACCTTCCAGACCCAAATATCAAAGAAAACTGATACACCATTTCATAGATATATCATGTAATACATATACCGTTTAATAAAGATGTACCAATTTGATATCGATATGCCATTTAACTGATATACCATATAATATTTGTACCATTTAGCAATGAATTGGCACTCCGTCGGTTCCGACGAGGTGGGTTCGAGTTAATCCGGTCAAGAGAACATTCTGCTCGTGAAATGAAAGTGCCAGTGGGCTAAGAACTTTTCGTAGTCCTCAGAGATATTCGGCGTGACACAGAATGTGACAAGGCTGGCCCCTTTGAATTACAGGTACACCTCATTTTTGCCAGCTGAGTTCCAGCTATGATCATCCAGCTATGACGTTCCAGCTATGATCATCCTGTCCTTTTTTTATATTCAAGACCACACAGTCCAACGTTTCTGTTCCTCTTCAATTGATATATTAATGTTGGAATTGAGAGAGTATGGCTATTCTTTCTAGCAGGTCTAGCACCGACTTAGAGACACCCCTCTCCGAATGTCCGGTGAAACTCCTGACCAAAACAAAACAAGTTTTGAAGCATAAAGTTATAATTGCTGTTTTGAAATAAAGTGGCTTCAAGCAATCTGGGTGTGTCTCGCCTGAGGTGAAATCTGTGATTCGTGCAAGAAATTCGGAGTCACACACACCGCCACATAAACCTTTAAACCTTCTAAGGTTACAGACACTCACACACGTCATAAACACACACACACACACACACACACACACACACACACACACACACACACACACACACACACACACACACACACACACACACACATACATATATATATGCACACTAGATGTAAATATAACATCGAGACAAATGTAACAATAAAACCGAAAATGACGGTCCATAACGAAATTAGAAAGCGATCGATCGATAATGTACATAAAACTCGAAGTGAACAGCGACGACGAACACATGTAAGAGAGTAAGTAAATGTCCTGCTGTGTTTTGGTGTCGGTGGCGGCGGCGGCGGCGGCGTCGGTGGTGGTGGTGGTAAGAGCGGTCACAAGGAGAGAAGGTGCAATAGTGTCGCTAGAGATGGGTTGGACGGGGATGGGGGTGAGAAAGACACTGATGAATGAAAGTAGACAGAAAGATCAGAGAAGTCATTACAGAACAGTCTTTAGGCTTTGTACGGATTAGCAATGGTCTTAATATTATTGGGTTTCTTTTAATCAGTAACCAAAGTAGTTTATTATGAAATCAATGGGAAGAATAAAGTCGCACAACTGGTTCTTTATTCAAAGGGATTACCAACGCTAGTTTAAGCAATAGGGTTGAACGAAGGCCCAAAACCGCAGCCAAATCCCCTTCTAATCACTTCCTGACGACTTTAAAGATAAGAATTAGTTACAAAATAATATTATTCTAGTTAGATGTTGGTAGTCAGGATTGGATGTGGTAGTCAGGGTTGGAACGCCTTTGATGGTAGAAATATTCGATCAAAGCTGACCTCGACGAGATTTGAGCTCAGAACGTACCGTGCCGGAAGAAATACCACTAAACATTTAGTCTGATGCTGTAGCAACTGCCATAATAATAAATACTATGGAAGCACCAAAGGGCAATTAGATACATTCCTCTGCATTCTAAGACAATGTTATTAACCATTTACGATATGAGATTGCCTAATTAGTATTGAGCAAATTACGCCTTCATAATTCCTTTTCCCAGATTGTAGAAATCCTCATCTTCACTGGTTCTATAAGTTAGGGGCCAGAATGACGTGGAAAGGGATCAATAAATTGGTTTGACATTTGGGTAACCAAGAACAGAAGAGGGTAAAATTCCTATGGATTTTGTCCTAGTAGCACTTTGATATATTTATTTGTGGAAAATGATACGAAAGATAGAGTACCATACATTGGTTTCCGTACCCCCAGGCTGTATGGCTACTCCCTGGGGCTATTAACTGGCTACTCCCAGTTAAGAACATGTGCTCTAAGATAAATTCATTTCACAAATAAGATAAAGCCAAAATAGAAGAGTAGAAGACATTGCAATAATAAATGGGAAAACTGAAGAACGTCGTAGAATTCTTAAGAACTGAACTTGGTACAATGTTGTCAATCTATTCCTTTCAGTTGGTTTTCGCGAAGAATTGAAGGAAAATAAGATTAAATCTAAGACGGTCTTTCATAGTAAATCTAATTTACCTATTTCTGTACCTGGCCTTCGGGGAAAACAGGTGAAAAGACAATTAGTTTAGGTAATTTACAGACAAATTTCAAATGTTCTGCCCAACTCTCAATGGCGACACACTTGTTTGTGGTTGCTGCTACTGTTACTGCTACTGCTGCTGCTGCTGCTGCTGCTAATGTTGCTGCAGCAAGTCGTTATTGATGAATCTCCTACTAATGATGATGATGGTGATAGTGGTGGTGGTGGTGGTGGTGGTGATGATGATGATGATGATAGCGACATTGTTGTTCTACTTCTTGTTACTGTCATTGTTCAATAATTTGTTGTTATGTTTATACATCTTCGTTATATCTACACCTTGAATATGCTGTTATCGTGTGTAGTGTTTTCCCGCCGCCGCCACCACCACCACCACCACCACCACCACCACTACAAGCTACAGTGTTATTAATCTTATCTGAAAACCTGTTTATCTTCGAGCACGCAGAAAGATATTATTTATCACACCCTACAAATTCATACATAAATGTACAGATGTGCATTCATACTCATATATGTGTGTGTGAGTTTGTGTGTGTGTGTGTGTGTGTGTGTGTGTGTGTGTATTCATACTCATAGACACACACATGTATAAATATATATATATATATATACATATATATATATATATATATATATATATATATATATATATATATATATATATACATTCATAAACACACACGCATATAAATATATATATATATATGTATTGCATGTGTGTATATATGTATGTGTGTGAATAGTACAGTGTGTGTGCGTTATGTATAAATGGGTTTGAGAAGTTCTGTATGTACCTATATGCAAATGTCGGTTTATGTCTTCTTCCTCTACGTCCGTCTCAGCCTGGAGGTGTTTGATTATAAATCATTACAGCACGCCGGTGTGTGTGTGTGTGTGTGTGTGTGTGTGTGTGTGTGTGTGTGTGTGTGTGTGTGTGTGTGTGTGTGTGTGTGTGTGTGTGTGTGTGTGTATGTGTGTGTGTCTGGTTGGCTGGCTGGCTGGCTGGCTGGCTGGCTGGCTGGCTGGCTGAGTGCTGAACGAGTTCACTCTAGATTCTTCGTCTCTGCGTAAACAGTCGCTGTGGATGCAGTTATTCATTAAAACACTCTGACAGCGAAGACCTTGATAAGAAAATGATTAAAATCGCTCTCTTTCACTCGTTGCTCGGCGTTGTTTCCATAAACTCTAAACTATTTATTTGGAGGACGATCGCATGTAAATATACGATCGCATGTAAATAACCAGTCGAACCTAATCGAACTGATCACGAGTTCTTCCTGCTATGAGGCTTCCCTTGTTTAGCCATGGGGTCCGATACACTGTAAAGCTGAATGTATGAGAGAGAGAGAGAGGGAGAGGGAGAGAGAGAGAGAGAGAGAGAGAGAGAGAGAGAGAGAGAGAGAGAGAGAGAGAGAGAGAGAGAGACCAAATCCAAAATAAACCGTAGATCTGACATTCAGGGTTGGTTGCAGGTGTGGCGTAGATATCAAAAGAAAAACATAAATGGGATTTAAAATTCCCTACAGTTGTTTCAGTGGCATTATATTGATGCATTATATCGATGCCTTATATTGATGCATTATATTAATGCATTCGTAGATTACATCATAGCATAAACCCACCATCATGTCAGTTGTGGAGTAGTCATCATCAATGTGTTACCTTGATTGCTTATACACATTTAAAATTTTACCTGAGGATGGTGGGTTTATGTTATGATGTAATTTATTAATACATCAATAAAATGCTACCGGAACAGCTGCAGTAAATGTTAAACTTCATTTGTGTTCTTCTTTATATATTTTTTATGTTTGGGGTGTGTGTATGTATATATGTATATGTATATGTATGTGCATGTATATATTTTTCACTCGTAATATTTTTCACTCGTTTTGATCTATTTATTTATTAATTTTATTAATTTTTTTATTTATACCGAAGGGAAACTACTCTGTCTTACTTGAAGGAAGCCATTGAAGACATTTGTAAGTGAAATAATTTCTTTTCTTTTCGTTTGAAATCATGTTATTAACTTTGAATTATTGTATTGATTACGTTTTAGTGGATAATATATTGGTTTTTAATTCTTTAATCTTTTAATTAGCTAACTCTATTATTCTTAGTGGTTAATAGTTTTTTTGTTTGCTTTTTTTCATTAACGTATCTGTAGGTTGATTGTGTGCCGCAAGTGTGTGCCGCAGGTGCGAACCATGTTTCGTTGGAGCTTACAATTTTCTGTTCTGCTGACAATAATCTTCACGGTCTGTTGTCAATGTCTACGAGTGCTGTTTTCTCTGAGCTCTACACATTTCTGTTCTGTGGTTTTGATTGAGGTATTTGCAGGGGGGGTTTGTTGGTGGTGGGGGGTATCATTTCCAGAACACTTATGATAGTAAGTACTGTGTTCCACTTATAAATCACACATTCTAGTTCTCTCCGTTACCAAATCCTTAAATTTCGACAATGCCTCCATTTCTTTACACCAGATATATAACCATTTATTGGAACTCATACTTCCATTAAGAGGTGCTTCCTTTCCTACTGAACTTTGACAACAATATCCGACCGACTATTATGATCTTTATCGATCTCCCTCGCGATCAATTTAGCCTACCATTTTTGAGGCTCATTTTTAACGTTTTTATAATTTTTTTGTTGTTCTTTTCTGCTCGTTTATGGCGTTCTCGATCGATATTCCTTCTTCAAGTCGTATGAACCTTTGCAACTTATCTTCTACTCTTCTGGAATTAGTTATTTTCTCCAGATGTTTCTTTATTGTCTACAATATTATCGCAGTTAAAGTTTTATATGATTCATGAGGGTAGGTTAAGGGTCTGCAGATTTTAGGAATTTCTTTTCACTCCTGCTGATTAAGATTTCTTTTGGTTTTCTCTCAGTAAAACTTTTTGAGTTATAGCAATATTTTACTTAAACAATCTCTGCTGCCTCCTCATGCGTCAACGTTGAATGTTTTAATCACAAATTTGAACGTTTGTCTTGTTCTGGTGTCTTCTAGTCATTTGCTTTTTGTGATGTCGATGTTCTTGAGTTGTTAAGGCCTCCCACGATTGTTCAGATTCTGTGTTAGTTGTTTGCAACAATCAGGTCATGATCATTCTTCTGCTGTCCATTCCCCTCCCTAGAAGAGCTCAACTCTTCATTCTGTTGGCGCTACATTTTCGTCTCTATTACTGTTTTTACCTAGATTTTGCTAAATTTAAGAACAGACTCGAATTGTTTTTGTCCAAACTTGGCTGTCACAGACTTAATGAAAACAAACATGAACATCAATATCACCAGGATAAACGAAATAATATTTGCAGTAGTCGTGAC
>NC_142939.1:67059081-67076581 GCF_046866305.1 Octopus bimaculoides
TTTCCCCCTCTCCCTCACTCCCCCTCTCTCTCTCTTTCACACACACACCCACACACACACACACACACACACACACACGACAATTGATATCTCAATATGAACCACCTCCCCCCATTATTTCCATAATGTCCCCAGCTAAGTCTTTAGAATTGCTCTCTTCTCTCTTTTTCATTAGAATTAACTTTTAAACACCTAACCAAAACTACCGGCACACACACACACACACACACACACACACACACACACACGTACATACAGATGCATATACATAAACAGAGACACGTACACACATATGTATGTATGTATGTGTGTACGTGTGTATGCGCAGGTATGGCTGTGTGGTAAGAAGCTTGCTTCCCAACCACATGGTTCCGTGTTCAGTTCCCCTGCGTGGACCCAACGGTGAGTGTCTTCTGCTACCGCCCCGGGCCGCCAAAAGACTTATGAGTAGATTTGATGGACGATAGTTGAAAGAAGCCCGTCATGTGTGTGTGTATGTGAGTGTGTGTGAGTGTGTGTGTGCGTGTGTGTGCGTATGTGCTGTGCCTTCTAGGCAGTAACTTGTGCATACATATATAGATAAATATAAATATAAATATATATATATATATATATATATATATATATATATATATATATATATATATATATGTATATATAAATAGAGAGAGAGAGGTGAGAGTGGACATATTAGTTAATTAGATAATTCGTATTCGGTGTCTGAATGCTAAAACGTGTTGGTCATCAACGACAGGCTAAAGTAACCGATAGAAAAGAGGCAAAGAAAACGCAATCTGCAAGCGGAAGAGAATAAACCTGCCGGGCTGGCCTAAGGTGGAATGTGTCACATTGACCATTGTTGTTCTCTAAATTTCAGGTTTGTTTCTTTGTCAGAGACCAACTGCTCCCTTCTATGGAAGAATTTCAAGAAATAAATGAAAGAGATTGCACATCCTTCCAGCCATCCCTCCATAAGCTAATTCGAAGACTACAGATGGAATCCATCACTGGAACTGTAAAAATCTGTAAAACTTTCCAGAAGTTTATCATTTGAACATATATGAGCATGTCTAGATATGCAACGATATGCATGAGAAGACATAAAATAAAACATACAAATCTCTACATACATACATACATACATACCCAGTTTTGATGGTGCTGATAGTGGTGGTGATGGTGGTGATGCTGGTGGTGGTAGTGGTGGATGTTGTGGTTGGTGGCGGTGGATGGCGGCGATTGTGCTGCTGCTTGTGCTGGAGTTGATGTTGTTAGGAAGAAATTAATTAAAACCAAATGGTCAATATCGATTAGAGCTGACTGATGGGATGGTGGTGGCGATGGCGACCGGTAGTCGTGGTAGTGGTGGTGGTGGTTTTGGCGGTAGTAGTAGTAGTAGTAGTAGTAGTAGCAGTAGTAGCAGTAGTAGTAGTAGTAGTAGTAGTAGTAGTAGTAGTAGTAGTAGTAGTAGTAGTAGTAATTGTGGTGGCATCGGCGGTGGCGGTCGCGTTGATGGTGAAATGAGACAATACTTGATGAAATATTAATAAAAATAAAACTGAACAGCAACAACAACAACAACAACAACATCATAGCGTTTGGGTTATTGATGCTTAATGTCCTGCTATCTATCTAGAGAGCAATGGTATGGGTGAGTGGATGGGTGGATGGGTGGATGGGTGGATGGGTGGTGGTGGTGGTGGTGGTGGTGGTGGTGGTTTTGACGATAATGTTTGTGTGGGTGGTCGTGAAGGTTAATATTACGAAATACATACGTACATACATACATACACACACACATACATATATATATATATATACACTCGCACATACACGTACACACGTACGCGCATACACACATACGCACACATTCCTACACGCCCAAGTACAAGTACAATCACTCATACACATACGGAGAGGCGCACATTTCAATACACACGCTTATGTCCGTACACATACACACACACTAACAGATACATGCCACATTTACACATATACATACACATACAAACTGATAATGCACATTTTCATATACATACACACACGCACGCACTACACACACTAACAGATACACACATTCATACACGCACAGACACATGCACAAACTAATAGATAAATACATATATATATATATATTGATATCCATATACATGCCCACACGCACACGTGCACACACACAGAGCGAGAGAGAGCTGACAATGTCTAATGGTGATATCATGACCTCCACGCCATTGGTGAGGTCAGCTGTACTTTCATTGCCAAATATTCACAGTTTATCCAATAACCTAACATCGCAGAGGACAAACCACATAATCTTCTTAGTTTCGGGGTTTCCGGTTTGATGGCGTCTCCTGCGTGAATAGATGATTGCTTTGTAGTTGAGGGCGGGAAACCATATGTAATGTGGTGAGCCAAAAATATAAAAACGCATGGTCACTACCTCCACCACCACCACCACCACTACCAATGCCACGTTACTGCCACCATCACCACACTCATGCAACTGTATTGAGTAGAAACCTCTTTAGCGACCATGACAAATGTTGTCAGGTGAGACAGGAACAAGGGAGAGAACTCCGAAATCTAAATTGATTAAAATTTAAATGATGCGTGTAAATGTTGTGGAGTTAAGGGGGATAAATCCCATAGGTTTCGGCTTTATTACACCTCATCAGCGTGCGTGTGCATATGTGTGTGTGTGTGTGTATGTCTGTGTGCGTGTGTGTGGGTGTCTGTGCCTGTGTCTGTGTGTCAATGTGTGTGTGTGTGCCCTTGCTCCCCATCGGTTACGACAAGTATTTCACTTGATCCAATTAGCGTGAAATGAACGCTGCAAATTCTCCTTTAATATATATATAGATTAAATAAAATGGGACAACAAAGCCAATGCAGTGTGAAATTTCTAGGACATTTTATAAACAGAATGGTAGTCTTACAGCTGTTTCGGGGATATAAAATATATCCTATCATAAAATATATCGCATAGAAGGAAATAGTAGAGTTCGATATAAGAAGTTATTTTGGAAAGGGGGAGTACTTTTCCTTCTATTTAACTCTCTCGTCTCGTCTCTGATGATGGGATATCTTTTATATCCCTGAAACAGCTGTAAGGCTACCCTTCTCTTTATAAAATGTCATAGAATTTTCACACTGAATTAGCCTTGTTATCTCATTTTATTTAACCTATGTACGCTCACACACGACCTGCATCAGATTCCTCACCCATACTATTATTGAACGGGAGTCTAACAGTGGTCCTTCCGTAGCACTTACATAACCATACCTGCCTTTTGGATCTTCTGGATACCAAAACCTCTCATATATATATATATATATATATATATATATATATATATATATATATATATATCAAACAATAAGCAACACGGATTTCAAAAGTGATTGCAGTACGCACGTTTCATGCTACTTCAATTTATTTAAGTAATGTGAGCATTACCTTAAATGCAATATGAAGAGCAATCTTCAGCTGCACGAAAATGCTGAAAAAAGACATATTATAAATGTGGCAACATATTAAATCCAAGTGGGAGAGAGCATACATAAAATCCAAATGTGAGGAAGAATATATAAGTCCATCTTGACATAGCGGAGTCTATCAGGCTAGTCTATCCGTGTTGCTTATTGTTTGATTTTAATCACCCATCCTTTTGGGATGCGATATTCGGGTGCCTTCGCATAAGTACCATATTCAAGCCTTGAATCTATATCTAAACCGTATATATATATATATATATAAATTATGGTACCGAAATACCAGCTTGCTAGAAATAGGCGCCAACACTCCAAAGCCACGAATTTCTCACTATTAAGAAACACACACGGTGAATACACACACACACACACACACACACACACAGACACAGACACACACACACACACACACACACACACACACATATATATATATATATATATATATATACACACACACATACACACACATATATACACACATATATACACACACATACACATCTGTGGGTGTATGTGTATGCATTTATATGTATATGTATATATAGGTGTTGTGGCGGCAGAATGTTCACTGATTAAGCAATTTAAAATAATTACACGGGAATATTTCCAAAGACAACAACTGTCATTAAAATTAATGACTTTTTCGTCTCATTAGTGTCCAGTGATTAGAATTTTTTTTTCCTAGTCACTTCGTAAGGTTAACCCATGTTTAACCATTCGATAGTTTTTAATCATGAGTCAGATCTATCGGGGATGACGCAGAGTTTAATACGAGCAACAACAACAACGACAACGGTAATAACATCAGAAAGGCTTCCCGCAATCTCTCCATCATTCCCTTACGTCATTCAAACCACGATAAGCAATTACAGGACACGCTATTTCCTCGCCATTTTTTGTCCCCCAGCCAAACACTTAAAAGTAAACCCAGCTTCAGTGAGGTCATTTCCGGGTTTTCGGCACCGCCTTGAAGAATTTTTAGTTGAAGGAATCGATCCCAGTACTTGTTTTAAAGCTAGTACTTATGGCATCGGACTCTTTTGCAGAAACGCTAGGTTACGGGGACGTAAACACGCCATCACCCGTTGTCAAGTGGTGTTCGGGGCAAACACAGACACAAAAACACACACACACACACATACACACACAAACACACACAAACACACACACATACATACATACATACATGCATACACACACACACACACACACACACATATATATATATATATATATATATATATATATATATATATATATATATATATATATACAGTAGAACCTCTTGAAGTACGGCCGGAAATCCGCAGGACGAGCACACAAATCGTCCCATCTTTAAGATAATTGCCCGTTTCCATTAACGCGTAGTTGATCAAGGAAAACATCAACCAGGGCGATCGCAACGGCTTTTAAGGGCCTGCCAGGGCCACAAGCAGAGCAAATTCCTTCAGACCAAACGTTTGTTTTTTTGAGAGAGTTTTTTTTTTTCCAAAAAATATAATAAAGAAACTCTTACAAATCGCTGTGACTGCAAAGCAGTTTCGATTCTCGTTCAAGCCATTAGACTTTATTTCACGAATGATCTTCCCTTTCACTTCCTCTCCAACACACAAAAGTATGTTTCACCGACCAAAACCATGAAAGCCTTTGTGTTTAGTTAAATATTAATTTATTTACTGCAGCGAGAAGTGCACCATTGAGAGTTAAATATATTTGCCAAGCAATACGTCATAATGATAGCGATAAGATAAGGCAGCACCGACTTCACCGGCAGCAGCCACTCTAGTCCTTAACTTCTCCATCACTAAATAATGAAAGCTGAAATACTTAGTCAACATTTATTGCTTGCCACGCAGTTTGTCGTAGTATGTTGCTGGCAAGCATCCCATCGATATAGATCATTCCTAACGAAAGCATATATGCGTGTGTGTGTGTGTGTGTGTGTGTGTGTGTGTGTGTGTGTGTGTGTGTGTGTGTGTGTGTGTGTGTGTGTGTGTGTGCGTGCGTGTGTGCGTGTGTGTGTGTGTGTGTGTGTGTGTGTGTGTGCGTGCGTGTGCGTGTGTGTGTGTATTGCATTGTTAACATATTGTTCGGATCATAGACTTTTACTGCACTCCTTATTCTGGGTGTTTCCAGAGAAGACAAGCAAAATACTAGAGCACGTAGTTAAACCCACTTATAGAAACACACACACACACACACATACACACACACATACACATACATGCATATACACACACAAACTACTACATGCATAAGCACATTAATGTACATATGTGTATGCGTACAATTATATGTGTGTGTGTGTAAATGCACTCATAAACACACGCACATATATATATAATATATATATATGTATATATATATATATATATATATATATATATATATATATATATATATATATATATATATATATATATATATATATATATATATACATAAGACTGGATTACCCATGATCAACCCACTGCAGGTCGAAGGCCCCAGCATGTTCTGTCCACTAGAGAATGGCTTGAAATCATACTGATTATGTGTGTGTGTGTGTAAAGATAGATAGATAGATAGATAGATAGATAGATAGATAGATAGATAGATAGATAGATAGATAGATAGATAGATAGATAGAAGCATTCATACGTGTATATGATAGTTTATGTATTTCACCACAAAATACTGTGATTCAAGATGTCACAAACAGATGGCTCCATGTCAGCAGCGCTTCCTACTTTTGACATCACAAAATTAACAGGAAATTATATCTTCATCAATAACATGATGGCATTTATAAGCACATACACACACATACCAGTAGATAATAGATATAGATATAAGTACATATATATATATATATATATATATATATATATATATATATATATATATATATATATATATATATGTATGTATGTATGTATGTATGTATATGTCAAACAACTGCATTTCAGGAATTGAATGCTATTTCAGAACAACGTTTGTCAAGATAGATAACTTTCAGCCTAAATAAAAACGAGAGAACGTCGACCAGAGAACTATCTGCTTCAAATAATAGGCAAATATATATACAGCATATTGATGCATTTGAGCCAAAATAGTAAAACTGATATTTTATTTCTTATGGCACTTAACGGCTCAACAGGGAATCGGTGCTATAACTTTATGAGGAAAATGGACCTCAAACAGAGCGCATAAAGAAAATATAGAATATTAACCTCATGTGACATTTACATGTTAACGTGACTGTTCACATCGTCAGCCGCCGCTAAACTAAAGACAATCTCTCGTTTAGGAACACAAAATATGCAACAGCTGTAGCTTCATATGTGGCCGGAATATTAAATGACGGGAATGGACAATGAAAGTAATCAATCGCTCAATATATTGAGAAATAATAGAACGGTTAATGAAAATGCATTCAGAGCAGTCTATTGAAGGATCAGAGCATCAAATTCTTACCAAAATGCCTGAGTCAACTCGATTGATGTCCATCGAGCTTTGAAAATAAAATTTCGTACACAGAAAAAGCGATCGTTCATTAGACTTATCATATCTGTCATTCAGAGAGGTAGCCTTCTTATTTACAGGTTCACTTAATCATTTAGATTGCAATTCAATGGGAGGGAAGTTTCGTTGATCGAGTAAATACCTAAAGCCCTTTTCCTCAAAATCGAAGCCAGTTTCATAGAATAATTTTTGTTACAGTAGTATAGTTCATATATCCACTGTATGCAATTTAATTATATAACAGAAGTATACAGTCGTTATATACGACAGGTATAAGACCATTACAATAGTGAATGTGTTTATATAGAATTTAATCATAGTCTTTATTCTAAGACTTCCTATTGAACACATTAAGTAGTTCTATAACGTGTGCGTTAACAATATTCCATATCAACTTAAGACTCGCCACATAATATTTCAGCAATTATACGTTTTGTGTTGTTTCGGTTTTTTCTTTTCCTTTTTCTTTTCAGTATCAATACTTCGATATGAAATACTGCAATACGAAGTCAATATAAGTCAACTGAAATACGACGAATGAAATCAATAGAAGAAAGATGAAGAAGGATGACGACTGAATAAGAATTCCGATTCTTTACAACAGTTGTTTATAATATTCCTACAATTACCTCATCGTACGAGAGAATATTAGTACAATGTACCAGAAGAGAACGGAGCTGCTGCGTGGCTTAGTGGTTAAGGTGTTGTACTTATGATCGTAAGATTGTGGTTTCGATTCCTGGACTGGGCGATGCATTGTGTTCTTGAGCAAAACACTTCATTTCACGTTGCAGTCCACTCAGCTGGCAAAAATGAGTTAGGTTTCGATGGACTGGTGTCCCATCCAGGGTAGAGTGGAATATACACGCCATAGAATCCGGGGAAACCGCGCTCAGAATGGAATTTTGATCCTTCGTCTCTGAAGAGGAAGGAGGAGGTTAGTAGAATCATTGGCTTGTGGTATTCAGTCATGTACCTGGGTGTTCTGAGTTCAAATCACATCAAGATTGACCTTCACTAGCGTTCTTCTGAAATTCGTTAAAACAAGTACCAAAGTAATAACTGGTATCGAATTTACACATTCCCAGTATTTAGTCCCACCCTGGAGATCAATATCTTCTTTCGGATCAAACGAGTGTGTGTGTGTGTGTGTGTGTGTGTGTGTGTGTGCGTGTGTGTGTGTGTGCGTGTGTGTAGCGGTCTGATCTTTTCAGCAAATGGAAGAGAAATATATTTGTCACTATCGATGTGTGACTCATAGATTTTGCAGTCATGGAGTTACAGACTGTTCTCTTCTCTCTCTAGTATTAAACTTATAAAGCAGTAAACCTTTCCTCCTTATTCAGGATAAATAGGGAAAGGAAATACTTGTTAATTATGCTGGTGCCAAACGTGGATGCACAGGATTTATAAAAGAATTAATTCCATAAAACATCGCAGACTCGCTTCACAATCCACGTTTTAACCTACCCTCAGCTAGTTTATCAATGAATCACATCAAAGACCAACTACAAAATTAGTGAACTCCTTCACCCGTCTCCAGTTTATCATTGATCCTTGAAGTCAAATTAACTCGTTTGGCTTTTAGTGAACTGTTTCATTGGTCGAGGAATAGTTACGTCACTGCTGCATAAATCAAGTTGGGTACCTATTGGCCGCTGTGCTTTTAGCATAACTCAATAAATCCGCAGATTTGATAATCCCAGTCGTCAATGACTTTTAATATGTTGTTGACACACCATTCTGACCTTTCTTGAAATTGCAGTGTTTGAAATAATGGTAGAATCCTACTATTGTCGCGTTATGAAATCGTCACACAGTTTTGTCACGAAATGGAGTTAACAAGATTTATGGCATTTCAGAGTGATGTAGCATGCTGCAACATCAAAGAGAACTAATGCCAACATTTTTATGTGGTTATTTCTAAATATCCATTACTGGTCTACACCATTTTAAACACTCACCGCCATGCTGGCTACAACAAAGGAATGTAATTTTCATTAATGTGCCCTCTTCAACAAATAAACAATACACTAACAACACAAACTGCTGCCACCTGTTGACAAACACTTGTAAATTGGTATTGATTTGAAAAACCAGTACAAACACACACACATACACATACACATGTGTGTATATACATATACATGCACATACATATATATATATATACACGCACACATATATATGTGTGTAAGCACGTGTGCGTGTGTGCGTGTGCGTATGAGTATGTACGTGCACATGTAAGTGTATGAATGCGTATACATATGCATCTGTAGATATGTATATATTCTTATTCAGTATATTTATATGTATATGTATACATGAGTGTATATTTCATATCGATATATACGTACATATACATATGTGTGTGTGTGTGTTGATGTGAGAATGAGAGAGAGAGAGAGAGAATGGATGTCTCTACATCACTAAAGCAGAACAGTTTGCTCTCAGTGTGTAGTTTTATGTTTGTGTGTGCTTGTATGCATCTAAGAGTGTGCATGCACGTTTGTACATGTGTGCAAATGTGTGTACATATGTGTTTGTGCATGTGTGTGTAAGAGAGAGAGAAAGAGGGAGAGAGAGACGGAGAGAAAGAACCATTAAACTGCGTGCTTAATCAAACGAGTATAACGTATGGAAGAGTAAGCCGAGGTCATTAAAACCTTCAACAATTGAAGCTGTTAGATACTTAATCGAACTAATTTCGCTCTATAAATCACTATAATTCACCATCAACTTACAGCGAACTCGTTTTAGTAGCAGACACCCTTTAGCATTATTGGTTTCTGATAAATACCCAAGATCTTCCAGTCGATCTAACGCGCTATTTGACTCCATGACAACAAAGGATTATTTTCTCTTCGATCGAGTATTTGTTTCTCCCAAATGTGTGCGTTTTAGGACGTTGTAAACTTAGAAGAAACAAGCAAGTACCAGTCACGTACTGGGGCCGATAAAATCGACTGTATTTCCACCCACAAGATCTTTTTAATTGTTAGGAAATTAATATTAAGCATCTAGTGAGTTCAAATGCCGCCGAGGTCTATTTTGCCTTTCACAATTGCGGGGTCGATAAAATAATTACCAGTGAAGCACTGGGGTCGATGATAGCGACTTATCCCTTCTCCTGTAACTGCTGGCCTTGTGCCAGAATTTGAAACCAATATTAAAGAGATCTATTACCAGACTAGCCATTCCCAGGCTGTTTTTTTTTAATTTATATATTTGTTTTGTAAGTTTTGTTTTGTGTGTATTTTTGTCTTTGTTTTGTGTGTATTTTTGATCTGAAGATCAAAATTAAAACTATCGACGGACTTCACATAAGGAATTTAAAATCAACGTTGATTGGGAATCTCTTGATATCTCTGCTGGCGCGGTCGGGGGATAACATGGTGAGATACGGAGGAGAGAAGAAACGACACTTTGATTGCTTATCGTAACATTCGCAATCTAACAAAACCTTGGGTGGCGGCGATGATGGCGACCATGGCGCTGATGGCAATGGTGGTGGTGGTGGTGGTGGTCGTGGTGGTCGTGGTGGTCGTGGTCGTCGTGGTTATGGTGGTTGTGGTGGTGTAGATTAGGTCTGATAGTAGTAGCGGTTATGATTTTAATGGTGGAGGTAATAGTGCTGGTGATGACGTTGATGACAATGATGGTGGTGGTGGTGGTGGTGGTGGTGGTGGTGACGATGATAATCACGGTCCTATTGGTGCTGGTCCTACTGATTGTCGTAGTACGATTAATGATTGTATTGGTGTTAGTGCTGGTGTCAGTGTTAGCGCTGGTGTTAGTGTAGGTGTTATTGGTAAAGATGGCGGGCTGCAGGGTCGGAGGGCGGAGTGGGGCTGCGGCGTGAGTAATGATGCTACTATTTGTTATCAGCCTCCATTATGTATCCAGTTATATTTGATCTAATGGCTCACTTTTCATTCATGCAGACAGTCTGGCTTCTTAAGAATCGAAAACAGGCAGAGACATCTGTTATGAAGGGTCTTTGGTGTTGTTTGGTGCCTACTGAAACAGATAGATTCAGTAGAGGAAACACAGCACACTGCATATATATATATATATATATATATATATATATATATATATATATACATACATGCAAACATATACACACGAACATTTATGTATATATATATATATATATATATATATATATAGATGACTGATAGATAGATAGATAGATAGATAGATAGATAGATAGATAGATAGATAGATAGATAGATAATGTATATTTATTATACATATATATATGTAACTATATGTATGCATGTATATATATATATATATATGTACATACATATGTATGTATGTGTGTATATATATATGTATATATATATGTATGTGTGTGTAAATGCGTGTATATATATATATATATATATATATATATATATATATATATACATATACATACATACATACACATACATAACAAATATATGTGTAGACTTATATATATGCAAATATATGCTTGCATACATGCACATACACACATGGACATACATACACACACACACACACACACACACACACACACACACACACATACAATCACATTTAATGTCCAGACAGCTAAGTCGATGCATTGTCGTCAGAATATAAATATATTGCAAACAATCAGGCCATTTCTGTAAGTGCAGCTCCCTGATATAACTACACAAACACACACACACACTAAAACCTTCCTTTTAGTTCTATTTAGACCAGATGATGTGTTAAACCGACTGAATGAGGAAAATTAGCCGTGGATCAGATACTTCGGCTCCTGGCTTGTGGCTTTCCCAAGTTCAAACTTCTTCTGAGGTCATATATATTGGACTATATCCGTCTCTTACTAACCTTTTGGCCTTCTGCCAAGTTGAAGAATTATTAATATTTCTATTGCTAAGACGGTTATTGTGTGGTAAAGTGAGATGAGCGTCGGAGAATATATGTCAGAACGTGGCGGGGGTGAGCTCCGCACACGCTATGTTGAGAGTCGTATTAATATGCGGGTGTGTATGTGTTTGTATGCATAGATGGATGCGTATGCATGTATGTATGTATGAATGTATGTATGTATGTATGTATGTGTTTGTGTACATCATTATATGTGAATTACTTTGTCTGTGCGTAAGTGATTGTGTATACGCACACATATATATATATATAATATATACATACATATATACATACATGCATACATACATGCATACATACATACATACATACATACATACATACATACATACATACATACATACATACATACATACATACATACGTAGAGGAAGAGAGAGAAAGAGGTGTACAAACAACAGCGACGAAATCACACAACACGTTTCATAGAGTTTAGATTTATCTGAACGAATCTCACAAACGCTGAACAATAAAAAGCATGCGACAGCTGCTGATCGTACCACCTGAACCGGCCGCCGATGAAAACAAATCCTTCTCATTATCTTATATCAACCAGCTTTATTTAAAAAGTCTAAATGTCTTTCCACCCAGAGCCAAGCATCCGAACGATCAAGAGATATTTGTCTTAATCTTACATCAAATATGGATGTGAGGTGGGTGTCTTTGGTTAGTATTACTGTATTTAATGTAGTGAGCAGCAAAAATTTAATCAGAAATATATGTTTATAACGGAGCATGGCTGAAAGTTCGTCCAAAGATGTGACGGATCTGGATGAAGGGTGACAGAGATCAGCTCCCCATGAACAGTCCAGCTGTCAGAACTGCGACTAAAACAAGAATAGGAACATGGGAACATGGAATATTTGGACCATGCTTCAGACTTTGAGATCTCATCAGTGAAGCTAAGAAATCATTAATGTTACCGAAATAGGATGAGAGAATGATTAAGTAGATGTACATTATTGTAGAGAAGATTGAATATTGAGCTTTTTTAAAAGGAAATAAATCACCGAGGTTATAGCAAGAAGGTCTGGAGCAGATACGAACTCATGTAGCCGTAAGGGAATCTAAGTAGCAGACGGGTTTGGCTTTTCTCTGTTGAAACATTTTACTTGAATAAGTAAATCCTAATTATACTTTACCGAGATGTAAAATAGCGTCAAGACTTTCATAACCAAATTGTGTATTCGGAAAGCTCTCAGAATTTCTACAGCAGACGTCAACCGGAACAAACTCTCAGCAGATAAGTTCACCATGTTAATAATGCAGTTGTTTTACTACATACAACGATAAACGTAACTCACCGTGTATTCTAGTTACCGCCGTGTAGACTGAGCTATGAACATTTAAATGCTTCCTGATGTTATTTAGGCACAGATCATATCTGTTCGAGCTGGCCTATGGTTAAAAGACACTCCACTCGTGGTCAACCTATTTTTTGGTAAGGATCTACATTATCCGACGTGTCCTTCCATTTTTAAGAGAATAGAGTGTAAATTGGTGGCGATTTAGCTTCATAGAGGATACCCTGGGACGCAGCTGGAAACCGTTGACAGAATACGAAATGCGATCCTTTCAACTCGTGTTTCATCACGCTTCCAATTCCGCCATGATATCTGCAACCTTCAGCTGAAATACAGATGAAACAAATATAAATACACACACACACACACGCACACACACACGCACACACACACACACACACACACACACACACACACATACACACATGTATGCGCATATATACATATGTGCATGAGCGTGTGTGTGTAAATGTATGTGTAAGTGTGTGTATGTGTGTGTGTGTTATGCTGTTAAGCTATATCGTGCTAGTTGTCTGTAGTAACCATGTTTGAAGTGGTTAAACCTACAGATAGTATCATTATCCGGCTCTACTAAAGCTATATCAGTGATACCAGCTACTACGTACATACATACATACATACATATATATATATATATATATATATATATATATATATATATATATATATATATATATATATATATATATATATATATATGTATATATATATATATATATATATATATATATATATATATATATATATATATATATGTATATGTATATGTATATGTATGTATGTATATATACACTCATATATACGTACATATATACGTAGTTATATCAATGATAGCAACGATTCAATAATTTGGTTCTTCGTTATGAGAAAATGGATAACATTTTATAAATTAA
The DNA here is from genome assembly GCF_046866305.1 of Octopus bimaculoides. Classification (NCBI taxonomy): domain Eukaryota; kingdom Metazoa; phylum Mollusca; class Cephalopoda; order Octopoda; family Octopodidae; genus Octopus; species Octopus bimaculoides. The sequence continues at coordinate 67,073,210 of NC_142939.1, forward strand.
TGCCTCCCCACTGGATATTGTTGGCTGATATTCGATGCCACATGGTTTTGCTTAATAATCTAAAATCCCTTTCCTTGCCAAAATAACTGCTTTCATTGAGGGGTTTTTTTTTTTTCGTTCTATGTATTTATTTGATATTTCTGAGTTGAAAGCGATATCCCAAAGGGAGTAGATAAAAATTTTCCGATAGGAAAGAAATCAAACCAAAATAATTTATTCTGAAAAAAATTTAATTATTTTAATTAACCCTTGGAATGTCTTTCGATTGCTCATTTCTCGTCTATGGTCACAGGTCCTTTAGAAGATTGCAGTGCCAGTCAAACTGACGGGTTTCCCAGATCAAGATCCATAAAAGTGCAATTTGTTCTGCGAAGTGGGAACAATTCCAAAGACGAAATATTTTTTATGCATTGCGTTTCATTTTCTACCACAATCCACTCTTTCCAGGGCTTCAGGATTTCACCGTGATTCTAAGAGGGTGGCTATCGGGCAACCAGGGATTCTGCCCTGGGCTTTTTATTGAGTATTCGCTGTTAAGCTGTATATCTACATGCAATTCCACTATGCACAAACTAGGGACTCGATAAATCGGCCAGATGATGACAAATTAACCCTTAAACCCGGCTTTATATAATGATGTTCAATATAGTAAGAGAAAGGTGGCAAGCGTAGTAGAATCGTTAGCACGTTGGAGCAAATGCTTAGCGGCATTTCTTCCGGCTCTTTATATTGTGACTTCAAATCCCACCAAGGTTAACTTTGTCTTTCATCCCTTCGGGGCGATAAAATAAAGTACAAGTCAATTACTGAATAAATAAAGTACAAGTCGAGTAATGGCGTTCGATGTAGTCGACTTTCCGTCTCCCTTCAAAATTTCTGGCTTTGAACCCTACAAAGGACCGACGTCCCATTCAGTAGGATTGTTATACACCAAGGAAACCAAAGAACCGCAGCCCTAAAGGCTCTAGTGCTCATATATATATATATATATATATATATATATATATATATATATATATATATATATATATATATATGTATGTATGTATGTATGTATGTGTGTATGTATGTATGTATGTATGTATGTATGTATGTATATGAATAAAAGAAAAAAAAATGATTATCAAAACTAGCAGCTGTTCCATTTTATACTTTGGAAGGTACCATGTTTAAGATACGGGTAAAAGAGAGCCTTTCACAAAATATCTACAAATAATATAAAGCGGGATTGATTCGACGACGGATTAAAATTGAGGCGAGGTTTCAAATCGACCAGTAACCACTCTTTACTTACCTGATTGATAGATTGCAGCCAAAAATATTGGTTTTATTCATAGAATCGGCCAGGTTACTCAAGTGGAAAACATCAGCTTCGAGAAACGCAATTAATAATCCACAAATACAAACACGCACGCACGTATCTATATACGCACACTTGCAAATATACAAGATACACAGGCATGTGTATGTGTACACAGGTACAGACACACACGTACACAGCACAAACAGGGAAGAGATAGATGGATAGATAAATACATACATACGTACGTACGTATGTATGGATGTAACTATGTAAGTGTATATATATCTATGTATATATATACACACACACATATATATCTCCATTACACATGTGCATTCATGTTATGTGTGCGTGTCTGTGTATGTGTGTGTATGTGGATATGTATGTGTGTGTGTGTGTGCATACACACACGCACACACATTGCTAAAAGAAATAATTCATTGCAATGAGATAATAATAATAATAATAATAATAATAATAATAATAATAATAATAATAATAATAATAATAATAATAATAATAATAATAGTTCCTTGTTGCTACAATCAAAGACCAAACTACCATAGTTGAAACATTCTTACATTTCATTGGGTTTTCCTTAGAATTTTTATTAATCATATTTACACATCATTTTATGGAAAAAAAAGACACCTTTTAAAAACCTGTAAAAGAAGAATTTATTAAATACAAGAAAGCACTAACCACCGCTGCCTCAAGTGCTTCACTTTCCGCTTTGGATGTGGAATTGGACTCGCAGAGTTTCTAAGAAAACTATAAACAGTTTCAATAATCCATTTAGGTTTGTGCTGCGGTTTTCGTTGCTGTTGGCTTTTTTTGTTTTTTGTTCTTATTTTCTTTTTCCAAGTTTGTTCTTTGCAAACACATTCACTGTTACAGCAACGGTCATGAAGAAATTGTTATTTTCTCTTACATATATATACATATATATATATATATATATATATATATATATATATATATATATATATATATATATATATATATATATATATATATATACTCATATGTATGTATGTGTATTTGTTTGATATTTTGATCTCGGTATCGCTTTTGAAATCCTTCCCATTGTGAGAGAAGCTGCATCCGATCTTACGATACAAAATTTCTCATAAATTATAAAATTATCGAAATATTTTGAGGCAACTACAGATTGTATATGTCTTTATTCTGCGATATTTTTGCCCTCCAGTAATATATATACTGCTTTTAGAAATAGATTCTACACAAATTTCAATGCAATTTATCTTATATTTATGAGTTGAAGTGGAGAAGCATTAAAACATCTTGGAGCAATATAGCGGTTAGCAATTTAAAGATATTTATTGTATACATAGACGTGTTGCTAATTTAGCGTTTAGCAAGCCAAAAACATATAATGCATACCTATTACATATATATAGATATGTTAGTAATTCAGCGTTTGGCAAACCACAAAAATGTGATACATAGTTGTTATATACACAGATATGTGAAGTACAGCCAATCGTCACTCGCGATCTAGTATCGCTTGGTAGCCATGTATTCGCGATTGGATGGAGAGAAAGGTTATGCTCATTACAGCAGAGTAGATACTGGAGCAACGTGAAAAGAAGTGTCTTGATCAAGAATATAAAACCTTCCTCCCGAACTAGGAATTGAACCTTCAACCTTATCATCATAAACCAAATATCATAACCACGTAGCTATGAACCTTTACCCAAATTCTATATTATCAAACAAATTGTAGAATAAAAATTTGGGGACCAGCAATCAAAACTTGATAAAGACTGTGCAATAGTGTTGTGATAATCCCGTATTTTTGTCAAACATAAATCAATGTATTCGACAATAAATCTATGCAACACAGCAACAAAGTTGTAACAGGAAGAATTTGAAATTTCTTTCATAAAGATAATCAATTTACGTCACATGGTATTCGGATATATTGTTAAGTTCAAGGATACAACCCAACATATATTCACAATGAAACGCTAAGCTATTTCACAAATCACTTGATAAATCACAAATAAGACTTACAAACATCTTCAGACATATTGAATATACAATCT
>NC_142939.1:67081581-67089081 GCF_046866305.1 Octopus bimaculoides
AAATAATTTAAATTTAAAAGAGAGATAAAAGTAACAGTTGCAAAAGACATTTTTTTGTGTGTGTGAAATAATTAGATTTGGAGAAAAGAATTAGAATCTGCTTAGAAATCTCATCAAGCCTGAATATCACGTGATAAAAACTTGCAATCTTCTTTGATAAATATTCTTTGTTTCTTTAACAAATATCTTCATGGAATCTCAAGGTGAAGGTCATAACTTTATAGAGAATGGTACAATCGATCGAATCAATTAAACTAACTAAATTATGTAAGACATCTAGTTCGGCGCTTTACTGCCGTTTTTTCTTTTTTTTTTCTCTCACTTCCAAGGAGTTGATGGCTATGTATATAGATAGATAGATAGATAGATAGATAGAAAGATAGATAGATAGATAGATAGATAGATAGATAGATAGATAGATAGATAGATAGATAGATAGATAGATAGATAGTGCACAAACACACATGCGTGCGCACACGCGTATACACACACACACACACACACAACATATTAGCGTTTATTTAAATGTCAAGTTCTGATAAAAGCAATATTTAACACTAAACTAAAAAATTACTCAATACTATTTAGTAGAGTAAATATCGATTAAACTTTTACAATGAAAAGATTGACAGTGACTTCGAAGCATCGGCTTGCCTGCCTCCATTAGTCCAAAAGCTGAAAGTCACAATCAACATCTTAAATACGGATTAGAAACGCTAAGCAAGGGCTTATGTAAATATAAACTTGTGACCAGTTGAAATATGTTTTTGATAAATATTCGAAAGCTATGGAGAACAAAATCGCGTTGTAGACGAAAAGGTGGAAACAAACCAGGGCAATGCAGAGCGCCCTCTACCCAGATCAATGAGTCCATACATTTCGAATTAGTTATCTTCTCTTTAATATCAGACACTGGAAAAAGAGGCGACTCTGAACTGATTACGAGGTTAGGCCTCACTTCAGGGAAGATACTTACTCGGAAATGTGTGCATCCATGGGTCTGGGTAGAGGGCGTTGCAAACTGATCTGATGCCTTCATATCTTCCGGTTTAGAGCAAGCAATTTTCTCCATGACAAAACGCAGTGGGTGGGCTTCTTACGGGTTCGAATATGTTTCAAGCATTTTGAACTGGTGATAAGTTTGTTCGTGTTTGTGTGTATGTGTATTGTGTGCGTGTGCGTGTGCGTGTGTGTTTCTGTCTGTCTGTCTGTATGTGTATGCATATGTGTGTGTGCGCGTGTATGTGTGTGGGCATGCGTATTCGCGTTCTCGAACACCAAGACATAGATATATATTTATTTGTGTGAAACATATATATATATACACACACAGATTGACACGAAAATACACACATTCACACACACACACACACACACACACATATATATATACACACACATACACATACACACACACACACACACTGTACTGGGTGAAAGATTTCGCCAAAGAACAGTTGAAAATAAAATTAGGCAACCTATATATTCCTCTGAAGCCTGTCTACATAAACTTGCCGCCATCACAGACGTGTTTACTCAACGAGTTCCAACGTAAACCGAAATATGTTTAATTAGTTTCTGGTTTAATTAGTTTTAGTTTATATCGACATGAAGTGATTTCATTAAGATTCCATCTCCAATATTACCGCTGACTTTATGACGTATTTTTCTGCTAAGATCGTTACAATTGCAAGAACTTTCTACCTAATTTGATATCGTGAATATCTCAGATTACAGGTGATGTGCCATTCGCTATAATTACATCTCAAAGTGATTACTGAGGGCCTTGTACAAGACGTGTCACTGTTTGCTAGAAAAGCAGGTGCAGTAATCTCTCGACTATCGTCGGTGTTGTGTTCCAAAACCCCACCCGCGATAGGTGAAAATCCGCGAAGTAAAAACAGTACTGTACTGTATATTTTTTTAGATTATTTTTATAATTTGTATATATTTATTTTATTTTAAATGCAAAACAACACTACGGAAGAATCGACGAAAGCTTAAATAATAAACCGCGATAGGTGAACAGCGATATGTGAACCGCGATATGGTGAACCGCAATATGGTGAACCGCAATATGGTGAGGAATTACTGTACTGAGAATCGTGTACAAGATGTATTGATGTTTGCTATACATTTATATATATCTGTGAAGGCGCGTGGCTTAGTGATTTGGGTGTTTGTCTCAGGATCGTAGGGTCGTAAGTTCGATTCCTGGCGGCGCGTTGTGTCCTTGAGCGCACCTGGCAAAAATAAGTTGTACCTGTATTTGAAAGGGACCGGCCTTGTAACATTTCGAGCCTACGCTCTTCAACAGAAAAGAATAAGAGAAAATAAACAGAGAGGGAATGAAAAAACTTGTAGATTTCAGTGGTCGTATATATGATGCGCTTCTTTCCATTTCCGTCTACCAAATTCACTCGCAAGGCTTTGGTCAGCCGAAGGCTACAGTAGATGACACTTACCCAAGGCGCCACGCAGTGGGACTGAACACAGAACCATGTGGTTAGAAAGCAGTAGTTGATATTCTCTCCATTCTTGTGTTTAATGAGATTTATTTTTTGTCTTGAATACTATTCGTTGTTGTTTAGCCCTAGGTCAGTTTACGACGAGCAAACTTAGGATCAAAGCCTTCAAGTCAGGTGCTTCTTGGGGCTTTAATTTTGGGGCGTTAGCACGACTGTGTGGTTAATAACCTCGCTATTGCGATCACGTGGTTTCCGATTCAGTCTCACTGCTCATCACCTTGGACATGTGTCTTGTACTCTAGCCACGGACTGACCAATACCTTGTGAGTGAATATGGTAGACGGATACTGTACGGTAGCCCCTTGTGTGTGTGCATGTCTTTGTGTCTCTGCGTGACCGCCCCTACCCACCGCATGTCAGCGAGTGTTGATTTGTTGACGTCCCCGTAACTCAGCAGCTCGTCAAAAGAAAACTGATAGAATAAATACCAAAATTTAAGAAAAAATATGTACTGGATGGGGGCGATTTGTTCGACTAAAACCCTTCAGAACGATGCTCCGGCATGGCCGCCGTCCAATGAGTGAAACAGGTAAAAGATAGAAGACAAAAGGATAATTTTTAAAAATCATTATCCAACTGGTGCTTCCTTGTTTTTCAAGATACTGTGCTGAAATTTGAAGAACATTTAGCTGCTGCTTCTAGCATATGCAATGACCTCGCTGAGGTGTCTTCATTGCTGTTTGGTTATATCCCGATTTAAAGACTACACGAGAGCACTTTCATCGTCTTTGAAATCGGAATTCATATTAATTTTACTAATAGAATTTATGCAGATAACGCAGTTTCTTTAGAGTTTCATTAGGATCATTGCTGCTTAAATGGTGCCATAAAACTATGTTCCAGTTTATTAGTTGAACCACTAGTAAGTAAAACCTAATTGATTTTATTAATTTAAGTATAGTACAGTCAGTAGCATGGGGTTGAAGATGGCGTTTTCAAAGGAAAATGTGTGGACATGCGTTATATACATCTATGTTTGTGTGCGCGTGTGTGTGTGTATTACATATACACATACATACATACATACATACATACATACATACATATATATATATATATATATATATATATATGTGTGTGTGTGTGTGTGTGTGTGTGTGTGTGTGTGTGTGTGTGTGTGTGTGTGTGTGTGTGTGTGTGTTGATATTGATATTAGCACCAATTTGTTGGATATAAAAGATTAAATATATGCAACATCGGTTTAAAACAACCGTTAAAAAGTAACCATAAATACAGATAGACAGACAGATAGATAGATAGATAGATATATATATATATAGATAGATAGATAGATAGATAGATAGATAGATAGATAGATAGATAGATAGATAGATAGATAGATAGATAGATAGATAGACAAAATATAAGAGAAAGAGAGGGGAAATTAGCAGCTGACAGCGGTGAGACAGGTAATCATGCGAGCAGACAGTGAATAAATAGAGAGGAACGGAGAAAAGTAATTGAGGAAGAGATAGCATGAGTAGGAGTGGAGATGCGGGAAGAAGAATGATAGAACTCTACAATTGAGGAAAATAAAAATGTAATTTAATAAAATAACTGAGACTTGAAGTAGATGAGAATGATATGGAGAAAGATAAAGACGGGAAGAGATAGATTGTGAAAATAAGGAAATTTGTGCTTGAAAACAAAGTGTAAAGGAAGACGTTAGGAAATTAAGAGAAAATGTGGAAACAGATTCTCAGGGAGAGAAAAAGAGCGAAGTATATATATAGAGAGAGATAAGAGAAGGAAAACATATGTCAGCAAGAATAAATTGATTAAAATTAAAAGACTTAGATTAATATAAAGACGAAATGAAACAAAAAATTCAGCAAGTCTTCAAAGAAAGCACGAAGAATTTCTGACATGAGGCAGAAATAAACCCCGTCTGAAATAAAGGCCAACAGCGAAAATGAAGATGTACAAACTCTATGCCTTTCGATTTTTACGTTTGGATGCGAGACATAAGTAAGAAATACGAATCAGTAAAGGGCAATAGTGAACACTTTTCACACACACACACACACATACATACATATATATATATATATATATATATATATATATATATATATAATATATATATATATATATATATATACATATATATATATATATATATATAAAATATATACCTATGTATGTATATGTATATGTATGTGTGTGTGTACACAAAAAAGTTCCTTAATGTCGTTTATGACATTGTGTGTATATGTGTGTACGAACATATATATATATATATATATATATATATATATATATATATATATACATAGGTGTGTGTGTGTACGGACTATAGGAATCGCTCTGAAGATTAATCTATTAGCTTTTCTCTTAACACACTTGTATAAATGGGTCTGTACTTTTGATACTGTGAATACTATTGTTGAGTCAGGAAATAATTAATTCCGAAAATTGGAAAATTGGAACGAACAAGACTTAATTAAAAGTCGAATTATTTCAGAATGCGTTGATGTAAAAGTAGGAAGAACATTTAATGTCTGTTGTAGAAAAATGCCCTGGGAACTAATCATTATGCTCGAAGTGAGTGAGGTCAACTGAAATAGCTAGTTAACAGGAATTAAGTGAGATTTCTTCAGTTCTTCGATTTGCTTCCTGCGAGCACATTAATAAGTTTGCAGGAATAGCTGCAGAAAGTTAATTTTGAAAACAAGGTTGTTATAATACAAGGATTTCTCTATGATACATGCGATCATCGATGTGTAAGAAGGTAAAGGTGGACTTGCGGCTTCTTTCGTTGTAAGCTTCAGTGTATCTGAAGATGTAGGGGTATGTTTGGAATAGAACAAGCGGGTGGTTGAGGGGTATGGGGATATAATTGTTTTTAATGGAAGTATTTAGGGAAGAATTTCGTCAGAAGCGGAAAGAATGGTTTAATGTTGGGAGAACAATAAGAAAATGGAAATATTGAATGAACGAAAACAAAAGAGGAAGAATAGGAAGAAGTGAGAAAGAAAGAATGAGTGCTATGACGTAAACAACGCTTAGGTTATAAAACATCTAGGCTAGAAATAACAGTCAAAACTATCTCAAGCTACAGCATAGTGTCTTAGAAAGACTAGGCGCGCTGGACAATGTAGTCCGAGATACATTGTGTATAAATAAGGCGATGAATTGTTTAATACTGAAATTACTTTAATAAATCTGCTACTTTAAGTAAGGCCTGGGTAAATATAAACGCATATGCATATGCGCATACATTTATGTATGCGTGTGTGTATGTATGTATGTATGCATCTATGTATGTATGTGTGCATGTATGCATGTATGTTTGTATGTATGTATATGAAAATACGGTTTATGTCAACACAAGTAGAAATGAAAGAAAATTAGAGTGGGCTTGAAATATACCGGGTTCTTAAAACAAATCTAGTTTTGTTTAAATCTGTTAATCCATTAAAATACCCAACCGGTTTCGATAATTTTTGTTTTCATTGATTAATATAAAATGTAAAATAAAATGTAAACACAAAGGAATGAGACTGCAACAGAAAAGTTTGATAGCGATAAAACATTATGAAAGATATAATGTTTAATATTTTCACACCAATGTGTGCATGTGTGTGTGTGTGCGTGCGTGCGTTCGTGCGTGCGTGAAGGCACATGGCCTACCGGTTAAGTTGTTGTACTCACAATCGCAATACAATGGTTTCGATTCGTAGACCGGCATTGCATTGTGTTCTTGAACAAAACACCTCATTTCGCGTTGCTGCAGTCTACTCAGCCGCAAACAGGTCCCCTTGCGACGGAAATATATGCCTGCCCGTCCGCTTAACCAGCAAAGTCGCATCATTCGAAAGCTACAATTCGAGGAAGCATATTGTGACCAGCAGTGTGCAACAGCATCTGACAGCCTGATCGATAGCCTAATCGATACCGTGACATATCTGTGTTTGTGTGTCTATGATTCGATATATTTTATTTTATTTAAACGAATAGACCACCAGTTTACAAAATATATCTCGTGTTAATAAAAGTTAAAGTTTCTTATTAAACAGAAGCAAATATTTATTTTAGAGCTGAACATTTTCCAAATCATCTTCCGTTACGGTTCAGTGTCTGCAACACTGAAGTTCACATTTTGATCTGTTATTTTCTTGACGTGTCTTTCTTTTCGTAACATTGTTCGACAGCCAAAAGATGAGGCAAGACCTCTATTGATTATACGTATAGTTATCATCAACCACAGCTACGTATCTAAACAGAAATTCTATTTTGTTTTCTCGAATACATCTCTGAATCTTCTCTACTTTCTCAAGTTAGAAAGATTTCGCTATTAAATCAATTTTCATGTAATTCCAGAAAGATAGAGATGTCGATAAAATTTTACATATAGATATCGAAAGTACTTATAAATGTTTGTATTTTATTAGGGAAAGTAAAGTTTTCTTCTTTTTCGAAATTTATCGAAAGCTCAAATAGAATAAAGGTAATTTCTTTTATGTTTTTTTTTTTTAAGGAAATATTTCAAATTTACCATTTTTAGCATTTCGTCCAAATTGATATCTTTTTCTGAAACACAACCAATTTATCTAACGAAATAAGACTTTTTCTTTATCTCACACATCTGAGCTGATAATGTTAAGATACGTAAATATCTCCGTTAAATATTCCATTGTACAATTCCAAAGATTCGAATCGAAAAAATCTGCAAAAGTGGTCGCGTTTTTATCCTTTGCAAAACTCAAGCATTCTTTCTGAAAATCGTGTTATCACGGCATAGCACCCTTACCTGTTGACAACCATCTGACTTCGGTACTTTAAAATTGTGCTATGAATCTATATTGATGCAAATTTGTTCAAATATAAGGATCTAAACCTTGATTTTTTTTTTAATTCAACTGCAGACGTTTTGAAATGAGTACCACCGTCTCCGTAGACACTAATATATGTGGAGGACTTTAGAATTTTGCTGTTTTACGAGCAAATGAAGTCTTTTTATAAAACTTTT
>NC_142939.1:67091581-67094081 GCF_046866305.1 Octopus bimaculoides
GTAAAGTTATAAACATTAAAGACTTTTTAATGACCCTGTCTATTAAGTGAAACATCTTAGTGTTGGTAAATATAAGAAAACCGCGAAGATTGAAATGGAAGCCTCGGGTGAGAACAGCAGAGAAATGAATGCAGAACTTTGGTGGCATTGCAGCAGAGATACAACTTTTGCAATTACCTCGTAATATCATATTTCCGGAACCAGAGAAACAAATAATCTTTCATTTATGGAGTTATTTACGTCAGAGGTAGCAGGATATAGAAATATAAAATCATATGAAATTGTAATCGACTGACTGCGGCAGTTGGAAGTATGGAATATCTTAGGATATCATATAACTAGAATGACAATAGAAAGTCAAGCCATAAAGTACAGTCTATAACTAATAGATTACAACTGATGTAATATTTGATCTGTACAACTCCATAAAAATATGGAGAACAAAAAGGGGGGAAAATATATATATTTTACTGGAAAATATTCAACAATTACTATGCTGCCCCTGGTAACATCTCTTTCTCACTCTACCTCATGTGTGTGTGTGTGCGTGTGTGTGTGTGTGTGTGTGTGTGTGTGTGTGTGTGTGTGTGTGTGTGTGTGTGTGTGTGTGTGAAGGCACGTAATCGCCGAATCATGGGTTCGATTCCCAGACCGAGACACACGTGGTGTTCTTGAGCAAAACACTTCATTTCACGATGCTCCAGTCCACTTAGCTGTAAATGGGTTAACCCTTGTGATGGACTTGCTTATTATTTATATACTTATTTAGCTACTATCAATAAAGACTGATACCTGGTACTGGCTAAAGGAACATTGATACCCTTCATGTTCTACTCTCTCTCTCTCTCTCTCTCTCTCTCTCTCGCTACTCAGAGTCACCAGTATCACCCAACTCTATCGCCAAACAAACACACAGACAGACGAACTCCATAAAGAAATGTAAACCATTTAAATATTTAGATGGTATCTGAACGGTATTTGGTTGCTATAGACTTCACTATTTTACCTGGTGGTTTGTCTGCTGAGACAGGAGACTGTTTGTGAAGAAATCGAAGGGAGATTGGTTGAGGGAAGAACGACAGAGAGAGAGAGAGAGAGAGAGAGAGAGAGAGAGAGAGAGAGAGAGAGAGAGAGAGACAAAAGAGACAAAGCAGAAGACAAAAAGAAAAAGAAGCAGTCGACACCACAGAGAGAGAGAGAGAGAAGAAGAGGCGGAGAAGAAGAGTGCGTGTGTTTTATGATATCTCTTAAATCTAGAATGAAATCCGTTAATGAAGGCAAATGTGAAGACATGATGTTATCAATGAAACAATTTTGAAGTTTTCGCATAAAATAAACTTTAATGGAAGTGATAAACGCTAAATTACACTTGCAAATGGCACCATATTCTGGTTAAGAGACATCTTGTAGAAGAAACAGCTTCTTATGTTTGGAGATTTGAGTACAGCGGTGATATTTAGTTTCTTTTTCTTCTTTTTTTTTTGTCTGTTGTATCCCAAAATAATCTTAGATACATTGCGATTAAGAGAGAAAGTAAAGAACGGTAGTCATCACACACACACACACTCACACACACACACACACTCACACACACACTCACACACACACACACACACTCACGCATGTACGCACACACACGCATGCACCTCTAGTTGAATGCACCTATAGCTTCGTCGGAGCTTTGTTCATACAAGGGTTATAATCCAAGCTGGATCCTCATGATGTGCATCTGCATATTCTAGTTATCAAATGTATGTTGATGTTTTATTATAAATGGGATCATACATACAAGTTGTGGATCTTCTACATGTTCTCTGCATGTATAAAATTCTTATGAATCTATTATATTTATAATAATATTATTATTCTTAATATTAATAATGTATTAATTATGCTGTAATAAAACACGTATAGCATGGAATTAAAAATATACCAAGTTTTCCAATCTTTGTTTTAATATATATGAATACATGCATGATGTGTGTGTGTGTTATCATTTTTATTGTATTTGTGTAACATTGTTTCTTTTTTTTCCGTCCTTATTTTTGTATACATTCGTTGTATATATATATGTATACATATATATATATATATATATATATATATATATATATATATATATATATATATATATATATGTGTGTGTGTGTGTGTGTATATGTATGTGTGTATGTATGTATGTATGTATGTATATATGGATGCAATTGTGTATGTGTATACATACATATGCATAAAGGGCGAGGGTAAGAGAAAGGAATATATAAATTGCCGTACTTTACGTAAAAACCGAAAATTTTATTTCATTGATTGAAAATTGTGCAATAATAAGAATAAAAGCTATCAACGTTGTTGAAAATTACTCTGCAAAGGGTGAACGGAGAGAACTTTGGAAATCTCAATCGATCATGTTTCCATGTATTAATGTATGTAGGAGTGTATACACTTATTTATTTATATAAAAAAAAAGAAGATGAATAGAGAGAGATGGGGGAGTGAGTGA
>NC_142939.1:67099081-67104081 GCF_046866305.1 Octopus bimaculoides
ACTTCTTCGTCGATGGATTTTACTTTACCTTCATTCGTCTGGGCCCTCAATTTTAGAAGTTCTATTTCCATTTTCAGTTTTCCCAGTGCCATTCTTTCCCTGTGTTTCAGGTTCATCTGTAATGGTTTTGATCTGGAGTTTACGTTGGAGAATTAACGCTTTGCTGTTGCTTTGGATCATCTTCCAAGAGGCGAACTTTCTATCTCTGAGTGATTTGTTCCATTGTGGTACCATGTGGTGTTTCATTTGCTATGTTGTGAGAGTATTGATCCCATATGCTGTCTCGTTTGGAGGTCCTGGATTCGCGTTGTTAGAGAAAAATGTTCTAATTGTTTCGAATAAGTTTCCAAGGTTTTCGACGATTTCGGAGGTTGTATTTTTCGTATCGATTTCCTCATTGTTCTCTCGATTGGGTTCATGTGTCGAGTCGAATTTGTTCCAAAACGTTAACAGATTTGTGTTGATTTTCTTGAGTTCTTTCAGTATTACTTCATTTATAGTTGTGATTGTGTATATATATATATATATATATATATATATATATATATATATATATATATATATATATATATATATATCTGGTTGATTTTGCTTTCGTTACTTATACTCATGTTCTTTAGGTTTATTTACGTTGTTTGTACAACTAAAACTCTATACGTGTATGTGTGTATGTCTGTGCATGTGTGTGTGTGTGTGCGTGTGTGTGTGTGTACGCAAGTTTGTATGTATACATTTATATATGTGGGTGTACGTATGTATACACTCACATATATATATATATATATATACGTATATATATGTATATATATATATATTGTATATAAATATAAATACGTATAGGAATCCCAAGCATACAAGTTTATATACATATCTGTGCATGAAAATATTTACATACATATGTGTGTGTGTGTGTGTGTGTGTATCTTTGATTTGTATGAATGTATATATGTATACATTTATGCACATATATATGTATGTGTACGTGCATGTGTGTGTGTGTGTGTGTGTGAGTGTGCAGAGAAAGAAAGAGAGGAGGGGATGTACCTATATGTATGTATGTAAATATATGCGAGCATGAATGTTCTTTATTTTTATATTATCTATTTCTGCTGAATAAATACTCAAGTCAACTTCACCAAAAATACAAACGTCATTTTGTTCTCCCACTCCACTTCTACTACCCACCTTCAAGAATTTTGCGAACGTCTGAATATTGAAGCTATAAATGCCTCCATTACCTGGTAATTGATATAAGGTGAGCTGCGATAAGATGTAATGCACATGTTTACTCACCGACACAATTATTATTGTTGCATTATTATTATTATTATTATTATTGTTATTATTATTATTATTATTATTATTATTATTATCATTATTATTATTATTATTTATTTCGGCTGTTAAATTTGTTGATGGAAGTGAAATATTTAACGTGTCGAAAGATATAAGCTGCACCACAAAATCACAAAATCACGTATTTAAGATATTTTCTTAACGTCATCACCAATTCAGTGGTGATTGTGATAGGTGTAGTTACTCTATAGACATGTATGAGTGTATACATGCATAAATACATGTGCTCGTGTGTGTGTGTGTGTGTGTGTGTGTGTGTGTGTGTGTGTGTGTGTGTGTGTGTGTGTGTGTGTGTGTGTGTGCGCGTGTGCGTGTGTGTTAAAGTGACGTTATTTTAAATATAGTTTTAGAATAACAACGGAGTATTTATTGAAGGGGGCAACTCAATCCTGATGGCAGAATCCAATTTATTATTGTTCGTCTAACAGTTAATTCAACCAATGAAATAAACCTTTAGTCTATATCCTAAACCCAGTATCCCCACTGGATTTTCTAACCTTTGCATTTATAATAAAATAAATATATACACATTATAAAAATAATTTTAAAAAAGTATACATTACAGTACTGTTTCTACTTCGCGGATTTTCACTTATCGCGAGGCGGGGATTAGAACGTAAAAGCCGCGACAGTCGAGGGGTTACTGCATTTTGTCATTACTCTCTACATTTGGGCGATAAATCTACAATTTTACGAAACTGCGGAAACTACAGCCTCAGACTCTATGCGTATGTGTCTATGTATAAATGGATGTATGTATATTATATAAGTGTATGTCTACAGGCGTTTATGTGTATGTGCACATAAACGTTTATGTGCACGTAGTGCTTTATCCATATATGACTATATGCATACATATATATACACACACTCACACAAACGCAC
Organism: Octopus bimaculoides; assembly: GCF_046866305.1. Classification (NCBI taxonomy): domain Eukaryota; kingdom Metazoa; phylum Mollusca; class Cephalopoda; order Octopoda; family Octopodidae; genus Octopus; species Octopus bimaculoides. The sequence goes on from NC_142939.1 coordinate 67,101,323, forward strand.
ACACACACACAAACATACTACATACGTATACACACACACAAACACACCACATACGTATACACACACACAACACACCACATACGTATACACACACAAACACACACACATACACACACACACACACACATACACACACACACACACACACACACACACACACACACACACATATATATATATATATCGCTCTAGTTATCTTTCATATGTTTATCTGTACGACAGCTCTGGCGATATTGTTCACGCACTTGAAATAATGGTTTGTGGCCGTTACAGTGCAAAGTAATGGAAACAGCACTAACCCACCTCTTCTTAATATTTTCACACGTATTTACTCGGAAAGGGTTTTGAACTGCCGTAATTGTATTAGAAGAGATAGCAGAAGTTAGCAGAGGCGGCTACGATAAGACAAGTCTTAATAATTACCATATTTCTCAATTGTATGATGCAAATATTTATTTTATATAACCGAGAAATAATTTCAAGATAAACCAAATGAAGACTAACGTGTTATTTTACACCTTGCTGAACACACTTCCGTGAACTGGGCTTTGACAACCTGTCCTAATTATGTTTATCACACCAAACAGCTTAATAGGATCAAGGCTTTACACTGGTTTCCCTAGTCCGAATCGGGAAACAAACTTCTGCGACCGAAGAAAGGCCTTAACCGAAAGGTTTCTATTAAATACGGAATCACGTGTTTAATCCGTATTGTTAGGTATATGGGGCACAAGGGAGAATGATTTTAGCATAAAAACACAAACGAGCGACTAGCGTGAATTTGAAATGGGATCTCTTAAGTTTGCAGCTTTTACCAAATGTATGCCGAGCATTTTCTATTCTGTAACTTCCGATAACAAAAGTGTACTTGATTCACAAAATTCTTATATTCTCTCATGTCTTAGACACAGCAGTAATTTCTAGACTGGGCTTCATTGATGTGGTCCAATAAGGCCGAAACATGTCCTATTAGTTGTAACTGCACTGCCCTACCAAAGATCAGACTCACTCCCACCCATTGCAATTTAAATTACGGTTGTGATTTGATTTAATTGTAATTCCTTAATTCACTACATTATGTTAAAGACCCACTTTATTACATTACGAGAACACACTTGCTCAAGGTGCCATGTCATGGAATTGAACCTAAAAACATCTGACCATAAAGTAAGCGTCTATCTCCGCACCGCCATGTTTGGACATCTACATCTTCCTGTCTAAATAAGTTTACATCACAGAGCTCAGCTCGCACCCATTATTGAAGTGATCCGAAGGGATACGCTGTGTCCTTGACCTCCATTGCACGGTTTTTCTATTCTACATCTTCCTCTTAAAGATGGACGATTGAGTGACTAACATCATGGCCGACAACGATATTTTGTAGACTCAAAACAGAGATAAAATTTTAAATAAACGCAGAGACTTTCCAGAGAGAACTGGAAATAAGATTTCACAAAATTCTTGTCCTTCTAAAGTTTACGAAGTACATTAAATTAACGAAATCAAGGAAGCTACACAGTTTGAAAGCAGTGGAAGGAAACACGGTTACAACTGTCCACTTAAAAGCACTCGGCTAAGATGTATAAACGATAAGCAAAACGGTGTTTACTCAACAGCAGTTCCCCTCGCTGCTAATCTCCGATTCATAAGTGATAGCTACCCGTGGCGCACAGTTTAACGTAGCGAACATAATTGGGGAACGGGAAAACTAGATAATTCAATAAATAACTGACTGGATGAATGATTGAATTAATAACGAAGTATCGGAGTGTAAAAGTGGCGTGTAGGGCACAGGGTGGCAGCAGGGAAATGGTTTTGCCATTTTTTTCAGATTTAGATAATGGGAGGTGGATGTCAAAACGGACGAGTTTTCAAGTCCCTTAATTCTTATTGATGGGAGAATGTAATTTTTGTGGGAGCAAATATATGTCACTGAACATGAATTTACGTTAGGTACAAAGTTATGCTATGTATGCATACATGAACATATATAGACACGTCTACATGAATATATATATATAAATCATATATATATATATATATATATATATATATATATATATATATATATATATATATAGAGAGAGAGAGAGAGAGAGAGAGAGAGAGAGAGAGAGAGATTAATATGTTTTATGTGTGTGTGCGTGTGTGTGTATGTATGTGTGTGTAAGTATGAATGTGTATGTTTGTGCGCTTGCGCGTGTGTTTGTGTATCATAAAAAAAACTATAAAAGAGAAAAACGTTTGTAACGTTTCATAATAAAAAAAAACAAAGGAAGAAAACAGGATCGGTTTTTGGCATCGGTTGGAGATGGAATAAGGTGGAATGGTTTTTTTGTGTAGGTTTTTGGCTGAACATCAATTGATTCGGACAGGAACATTCTACACACTTTTAGTCGGCTTAATAAACTGTTAACGCGGAAACCGCCATTATGGGTACATGCATATATATATATATAGATATAGATATATATATATACACCCAAACACACACACACAACACATAAATATATACATATGAATGTGTGTGTGTGTGTGTGTGTGTGTGTGTGTGTGTGTGTAAAGAAGTGGGGGAGATAAACATAGATGCAGAAAAGGGGACAGGGAGCGAATATTTAAGGGTGATGAGTTAATTTGGGATGTAAGAGTATTGGGTGTATTGTGCCGATGGATATACAGAATAAAGGGACGAGAAATAAGGAAGGGGCTGAAAGAGGGGACAAAGAAGGGAGCATGATTTTTATTGTTGTTGTTGTTGT